>NW_010391195.1:37945-43661 GCF_000710305.1 Buceros rhinoceros silvestris | reverse complement strand
GAATTCCTCTCATTCTTCACTCGCCAGCAAGTGGGAAGTTCTCATGCCCCAGTGTAAGAAATGCCGATTCCAAGTCCTTGTCAAAGGAGAATTCCACGAATTCCCATGCAGAGATAAAACAAAACTAGGTCCCTTGTTCAGCTGATGCAACGAGGTCATTTCATAACTCGCAGAGTGTTCACCAGGGTTTGCTGCCAGCAAAGCAGCTCCAGTGAACCAGCCTCTCCCCTTACCGGCGCTTGTTCTCCTGCACCCACAAGCTGACCAGCCTTCAAATCCACCGATTTCTCTTGTATCCCTAGCACAGGTTCTGATTTAATTCTGGAGGTCTGGGGA
The DNA here is from genome assembly GCF_000710305.1 of Buceros rhinoceros silvestris. Classification (NCBI taxonomy): domain Eukaryota; kingdom Metazoa; phylum Chordata; class Aves; order Bucerotiformes; family Bucerotidae; genus Buceros; species Buceros rhinoceros. Next base: position 43,325 of record NW_010391195.1, on the reverse strand, counting down.
ATGCTTGCAGTCCCTTCACACTCCTCCTTGGACATGTCCACACAGAACCCATGCAAATACCAGGTGATCAAAGCAGACATGAAACGGCTGGCACCAACCTTTTGGCTGCAGGGGGTTTTGCTGCAGTCTGGAGTCACCTCAAAGAGCTCGTGCACTTCACATAGCCCTGCAGTTCCACTTGCAAGCCTGGGTACTTCTGCCAGCTCCCAGCTGTGTTGTCACACTGCTCTGCCAGCCAACCTACTTGTCTGCGGGGCCTCTGCTCGTGGGTCATGGTGACCGGCTGACTGCCCCAGAAAAGGCAGCACGGAGGCAGATTTGCTGGCTTTGCTACTGCACACCCACAGAGTCAACACATCGAGCAGAAAGATGGGGCACGTTTTCGCAGCCAGACCAGCACTTTGGTCTGGCTGGCATGATATTGCACGGAAACATGCTGAGGTTCTCCATCGTCCTTCCTTCTGGGATGAGGTGTGGGAATTAATCTAGCAGGGAGATTTTGGACCGCTGTTCACTAGGTCCCCTCAGGGCTCGGTAGGATTGTGTAGCACCCGCCATCGGCACAAAGAAATCTGGCCTCTTCCTCCCCAGAATCCATCCTTCACCACAAACCATCTCCACGTGGAAGCGGTGATTTACCATGACAGCAAACACTCGCCAGCACAGTTACATTTCCACCTCCAGCCAAAACAATGTGGCAGTGATTCACAAATGAGCTGGGATTCAGGAACTGTCCATCTCTGGGTCATAAAAGGATTCCATTTTCTTCACCAAATGTTTTTGCTTTGCAGAATAAAATACACAAACGAAAACCACTTTGTTAGAGACTAGGAAGGTGCTCATAGCCTGAAATCTTCTCTGTGGAACCCCCAAGCACTTGGATTTTGAAGATGAAATTAGAGGAAACAAACTGAGTACTCGCAGGGCAGAGAAACTGCAGCTTCTGTCTTTGGAGGAGACCTGGAGTTATGTGCAGTCCCACCATACCACCCCACCTGATCTTCTCCATATTCAGCTGGATCTGCCTTCTGCTACATAGACCAACAGTTTCCAGCTAGGCAGAAGGTTGGGTTTTTTCCTCTTCCTCCTTCATTTCTAGTCACAGAGACAGAGCAACTACAAACCCTCCTGTTTGCCAGAGAGTTTGAACAGGAGATTCTCAGGAGAAGGTAAGGTTGGATCAGGGCTCTGCTGCAGACAAGCTCTAACACACACAGTCCACAGTCAGCTACATTTCACAGTATAAATGAGTTCAATTTTCCCTTTAATCAACAGCTCATACTTGTGCAAGAACGGAGAATCAGGAAGGGAGCCCAAGACGCTGGCCATATCCCAGCTCCTGCTCCTAAAAGCCAGGACAGCAATGAAGTGTAGAACACTGGCGCAAGCAGTGCCAGAGAGCGCAGCAGGTCTCTGCTCTACAGCCATGTCCGCAGTCGGCAGTGCTCAGAAACGAGGGCTTCAGGCACTCCTGAGCTACTGTACACTCGAACTGTGCAAATATTTTATATGAGGTGATATTTGTATGAGGTATTTCAGTTCTAGGGTTACCTCGTTTCAGGCCCTGTGTTCATAGGGCTCTCTTTTCTTCTAAGAACACAAGAGTTTCAGGGGCTGAATCATTCTCCGAGCTCCACTGTGTGACTCTGGCTGGGTTTCTCAGCTCCACACCTGAATGCTTTAGAGCGTCCTCACTCTTTATCTAGCGCCTGACAATACCCCGTTCTTAGCAAGCGCTGGTTTCAGTTTGCAGATTACTCACCGAGGTGTTTCGTGTCTCAGTCCTACTGCTTTTCAGTGACAAAACCACTGATGGTTCAGGAAGGAAACCCCTCTGAAAGCAGCTCTTGATGCCCCCTTTTTGCGCCCACCCCCCATACCCGAAGTGTGTTGCCACCTCTTTCAGTTGCTTTGAGCACATCCTGTGTCACTCCAAGCGTCATCTGTCATCCATCCAATGCCAGCCCTGGGTTTCCAGCTTGGAGCGCCTGGATGGCTCACGAACATTTTGACATTCTATTCCTACCCCCTCCTGGGGTGTCAATATTGTTACCCATTAAATTGCTTCACTCCAGGTCTCATGGGATTGTTGGGAATCTTTTACTGATGTCTCAGCTGCTTTGCTGGATATGGTGCCACAGCCACTCCCCCAGATTTCCATAACTCTTCTATTGCATTAGAGCTGCTCCTGTTTTCTTCAGGGGCCACCTACCACCTCATTCCCCAGCTTTTCCACCTAGATGGCTTTACAGCCTTTAAATTACCTCTGCAGGGAGTCCCTCAGTTCCGCCCTCCAACAGGCAATTTTGCAGTGTGCCGTGTTCGTGTGAAATGCCACATTCAGGGAGTCCCTCAGTTCCGCCCTCCAACAGGCGATTTTGCAGTGTGCCATGTTCGTGTGAAATGCCACATTTTCATCTCCTGCTCCCGACTTCCTGATGGCATCATCACACTCAGCCTCATCCGTTTCAGCAGTAATCAAGCAATCAGCAGTTAAAGTACATACTAGGAATATTACCACATATTTCATTATTTTTCCCCTCCTGGTTGATTAAACTCCAAATAATAACAGTAATTACAAATTTGACGTTGTTTCTAGGCAGTATTAAACAGACACAGCAGAAGATGTGGTATCTGGCCGTACTTGCTAATATTCCCCTTTTTCCTGGATAGCACCATAAAAAAACCCATCTATTTTTCATTGTGCTGTTTGCACATGACTATGTCCTGGAGTATACGCAGGTATATAACAGTCTTTTGTTTGGAAAATTGCCTCATTTAGTTGCAGGATTTTAAAAAATACAGTAGGACCTCTGAACAAGTGTAACTTGAATACTTAGTCTGGCCCATTGCTTCTTCCTCCTTCCTCTTCCAAGCCCCACCGTCACGCAGCTGGAAGCATCCCAACTGTGGGAATAAAATCCAGGCATCACCTCACGCCAGCAGGTGCCCATTTTATGCCAGCAGGACCCTATGTGGTCACAAGATTGCCAGAGCGTGTCAGAACAGTGAAGACCAGCTCACCCAGTCAGCTATCTCTCAAGGCAGTTCTAGTATTCCTGGGATAGGTGTTGCCAAAAGACAACACTGCACATGACATTCCGACTAGGCTCCTTCTGAATGTGGAACCAGGGTGTCATCTGTTGAAGAAAAGAGCTTATTGTCACCTCTTCATGGAGAAATTACTGCAAGCAGCAGAAACCACAACCTAAATTTGGGGCTGAAGTTTTTGAAAGAGGAAGCGTGTGTGGGCCCACGCTCCGGAGGAATGTGTGCGGTACAAACAGACTTGAGCAGAGAATGCCCGTCTCACGCTTTGCCGATCTCTCCCTAGCAGAAATCAAACACCCGCTTCCACTTCGCAGGGGTTTGGCAGCCACCTCTGTGGCCCGAAATCTTCTGTGTGGCCACGCTGGTGCGAGGCTTGGTGTGAGAACCACAGCTCTCCTTTCACCCAGTGCCACTGGAAAGGAAGCTTAAGCGACGGGGATTTTTTTGGCATAATGCCTTATGACACATCATACATCGTTCTGATCAAAGAGCTCCTGTTCATAATTCACACTTCAAAGCAGTTTTAAATAAGATCCTACACTCATCTGAGAGCACAAACAAGTGACTCAAACTCTAGCTTTTGTTACCATCCAAGATCTCCTTTAATGAGAATCGGTTCTGTTGATAGCTGGTTAGTCTATTCACAGATTTCTATCCAGGTGTTATTCTAAACACCTTCCCAAGGTTGAACAGCGCAGATAATGAGATACGACAGACAACTACGTGAACGACAGCCTTAAACTAAAATTCAGCAATAAGAAACTTTGCTCTTAAACCATCCGCTTTGCCTCTCCAAAGAGCAGTCAGCAGTGCGGGGCCATGCGATGGAGCCAGAGCTGGAGGGCGCACCCACCTCTGCCACTCCAGCAGGTGCACAGGCTGGCTTATTATTGGACTGATTTAAAGCTCTGTTTGGTAATTTTCCACTAGGGTTAGCTTCTGGAAAGAAACTCCACCAAGGGTTTAGCAGAGTCCTCCAAAACACAGGTCTCAGACTGTCTGAATATGTATCATTGATTTTATTTGCATTTCAAACAACTCAGATGAAAGTATGAATGCCCAAGAAGGCAGCAGGTGCTTAGGAAAAGCCTTGAAAACAACCCTTAAAATAGCTGCATACATACACAACTCCTCTCCAGCGTCATTTGTGATCCCAAGCAGCTCCGTCTGTCTCCCCGGGATAAGACAAGCCATTCTTACAGCACTTAATTGGTTCTGGGGGTAACCAAGTCCAGCTGCTCCGTCTAGCAAAGCAGCACAGCCGCCTTCTCAGTCAGAGGAGCTGAGGAGAGGGGGGAAAACCGAAAGGACCCACCGCTTCAAGAGCGCCATTCCCAGGGTCTCACCAACCTGACTGGAATCTGGATCGGAATTTTAAACAGATCCCTTAGGAGCAGCAATCGGCTTCCTAGGCAACGGGGGTGGCCGCATTGCTGTGCTGCTTACATGGAGACAGGAGGGAGGGGAGGGGGTGTGGAAGTATATATATATATATTAAATTGCCCTTCTGTGCTCACAGGAGGGTTTCCTAGTTCATAAATATTCTTGCTGCAAGCTGTGATTTTAGTTAAATTCAGACTCGACTTGCCAAAGTGGTAGGCAGTAAAGTTATTCAGAGTGACAGCTTTTAGCCCTTCTGTTGCTGGGTGAGTTGGGACCAGATGGTTTGATGCCAGCAAAACCAGCTTCAGAGTACCTGAATGCTTCCTGGAGTGTGAGGACACCCAGGCACCTTGCTGGGGAAGATTTCTGATCCTTCTAGTGGGAGGAACTAAAGAGTTCACCATGAAGCCAGGTGAGTTTTAAGCACATTAAGTTATTTCCCTGTTGCATGTTGTTCTCAGGGAAACTGCCAACTTTAAAAGTCTAATTAGGGAAACCTACCTGGAGCAAAGCCCTCAGCACTGATGTTATCACTGCCAGCTTCCTTATTACCCTGGTCTCTGATGTGCTTCAAACTTGCTCCTTCAAACCCCAGCCAGACACAAAAAGGGGTGGTTGCTCCTCTTTATGCATTGCCCTTCTATGAAAACCAGTACCAAGAGCACCCATATAGCAAATGTCCATCCCACCCTGCTCTCCAGGATCTGAAGATGGGAAAAGCCTTGGAATACTTAATGGAGGCACACACAGAAGCTCGTGTTGACAGACAGATATTATTCATATTGTACGTACACTTTGCCATCAGAGAGGCAGAAACTTCCGTACGGAACAGGCCCTGTCAGTCACTAACACAGGTCTGCATTACTGCCAACATCTCACTCAATGACCCGGTGCTCCACCAGGACAGAACAGACACATGAACACAGACAGCATGGGTGGGTGTAGC
>NW_010391195.1:32974-37860 GCF_000710305.1 Buceros rhinoceros silvestris | reverse complement strand
AGGAATGACATTAAAATAAGAGTATTAAGTCCTTGCTACTTGAAATATGAATAACACAAAATAATTTAAGTGTCTGAGTCTCTTAACTTCCTATTTCTGTGAACAAATCCAGTGGCTGAGAATGCAAGACATGTCCAGTCTGGAGCCATGTCTTAGTTTACATGAAAATAAACAGTACAGCAAGAGTCACCTTCCCAAAGTTTTAATCCTGACTGCTTAAAATTATCACTGACGGATAGATTATGAATTGGCAGAAGGCTGCTTCCACACACGTACATGCTCACGCTGGTGTATCAGATGAGCACAGACCGTATGAGCACAGACTGTTGCTCCCAGGCAGGAATAGTAACATACTGAGCAGACACAAAGCCAGGCACTTCAATATAATTCATTTCTAACTGTATTTAATATTCACATCAGGAATATACTTCATTTTTAGGGCTCAGTTCTTCAGCATTAACACACGGAAGACACTTCCCCAGTGTTGGAGGAGTAAGTAACCCCAGTGCTGTAAATAAGTAAGTGGCTAGAATGTAAAGAGGAATGAGTTGTGCAGTCTTTTCTCAGCATGACAGAGGCAAGAAGCACTCGGTGTGGCTAAGCCAGGCTCCTCTGTTTCTATGCCCACGTAGGGTGAGTATTTCCAGTATTCATTTCCTCCTCACTACATCAAGGTTTGTCACACAAACAAATCCAGTAACCTTAAGAGTAGCTCCAACCCCAGGAGAACTTGCTTTCAAGGAAGAGAAAAAGCCGTATTTCAATACTTGATTCAGCCTGGGTGAGCCCACTGTGAACACCAATGATGAGCAGAGAGACACTATTCTGAGAAGATCTCGATGAGGAAACTGCCTGATGCCTTTCAGGTCATTTACCCTTTTCCTATTTGCACAGATCTTCACCTAGTACAGTCTGGGCAGAAAAAAAATCCCCACTCTACTCTATGGACTCTTCAGCCTCCTAATCCTTCCCTTGCCTTTTTTAAGGGACTTGACTTTTCCACTAACAGTTTTCAGATACTGCACAGCTGAAGCTTCAGGGGTCAAAGCTAGAGCTTTATTAGTTGGGTTTTGACGATATAACTGAAATAGAACAGAAACTGAGAAATAAATAGCAGCTGAAAATAAACATGCACACCGTGAGATGCGTGGACTTTCAGAATGTCTAGATCACCGTAAGCACTCTGAAATAGTGACAGTGACGGGGCAGAACGGCTGAGAAACTACCAAAATTATCACTCTCCCAGATGCGAGTTCCTAAGCCCATTTCTAACATCATTTTTAACAGCAGAAAAAGAAAAGCATATTAGGTCCAATCCTGGCTAGCAAAGCCCTAGAAAAGTCTCTGGTTTTGCTAGAACATGAAGCAGCATTGGCAGGTCCAAGGATCACGATTTGGGGAGGCAGTTTCTTGCCATTCAAGTTTTGTTAATGGATTAGTAATTAGGTGAGCTGTTGTTGAGGAAGCAAGTACCAGGTCAAGCGAGGAAGTAAATCCACAAGTCAGAATCAGACCAAGTGACTGACAGGCAGGTCCACAGCGACAAGACATGCCCAAAGTCCAGGTCCAGATCAATGGTATCTGTGGCAAAACAGAGCTATAGCTGAACTAGAGACCAGCACCCCAACAGCATAGTTCACACCAGGACTGAAGGTCCCAGACTGAGCTTAAATGGGCTCCTGTGCCCACAGGCAGGGGTTTGGATGGGTGAGGCTGGTCAGGACCATTAAAGCCCAGTAGCACCCTCAGGGCCATCACACATATTTCTTTCCTATTCGAGCCTCTGGCAAGTTTGTTGTTTACAGCCATGCTCAGTGAGACCTTCTTCAGTGGACTGTGCATAAATCAGTTCTTCTACTACTCCACAAATAGCACCCCTGCCTCTCAACAATCAGCTCTTGGAGATTTCCACTATCTGTTCAGATACGTGTGAGGTGTCATGAACACAAACCAAAGAGGCAAAGGGCTGGGATACTCAGCTGAAATGTGGTAGCACGTCAAGAGAATGATGCCTTCTCACTGCTGAAGATCCGGTAGATGCAGTGGGACAGCAACGAAATCCAGTTCAGTGGATTTTGAAGTGCTTTGTAAAAAGAGAAGTGCTAAAAAGGCTGTTTGGAGATTATCCTTTACTGTGTATGTTGTAAAGTGAAACTTAATGCTTTTATGTTCAGTATGTTGAAGGCAGCATAATTTTCTTGGGTTAAATGAACAAATAGGAGGCCAAATGATGGCCCTAGAGGTCACCCCAGTGTAGCATGAAGACAGCCTGTCAGCATTCAGTGTTCATGAACAGTGCCTGCCACTATAAATCATTTGTCATTGTCACTCTGAGAACTCAAGGGTTGGGACGTTTTTGGTTGGTTTTTTGTTTTTTGTTTTTTGCTTTTCCCTCAGAAAAACTGTTTCTTCATTGTCATGTTAGATTTTGCATACAGCTAACTGGCATGTTTCAAGGGCAGGACAAGACAGAGCAAAGATGGGAGGATGTTGAGTCAGGGATGTGCGTGAGACAAATGAGTTGTGCACTGCGTGAGGATAAAAAAAGACCATTTGCTAACAGTCACTGCAGAGAACAGCTAAATAACACCAATTGTCTGCATGAGCATCGTATTGCCCATAATGAAAAGAATCAGCCAACCAATGGCCCAAATGCTTATTAGCTCAAGGACGTGTCTGAAAACAAACATATTCATCTAATGGAGCTGTCAGTAAGGACCTGATTAATCCCACGATCCCAAATGAGGAGTGACCCAGCTGCAGCATCTCTCAGAAGCTTCATTACCATATATAGGAGACAGGAAGAATTTTGCTGCTGCTACCAAAAAAAAAAAGCTGCAGGCCCCCTTAAATATGAATTAGGCATCATACCTGAGGGATCACAGGTCCTACCTAGGGATCCAGGCCTGAGGGATCCATCCAACCACTTATTTATGTATAGCACGGTTAGGATTACAAGCCATGGACCTTACCGACCAGACGGACAGGCAGAGCAGGAATACTCTCAGTCTGACACTTGTTCAAAGGTCTACAAACATCTCCCAGTTTGGAACCTCCTCTTCATGTCAGCGCTGCAGGAGAACTGGGGTTCAGATCTGTATCCCATCTACACCAAACATGGAGAAAATAGACCAACTTGCCTCTCCTTCCCTGCCAGGCATTAAAGTGAGTGCTGGTGGCTCTCACAGCTGCAGGAAACCAGGGGGCTATTTTCCTGACAGCCTCCGACTGAAAAGAGTTTTCTATTTTGAGGCATTGACTACTCATCCCCATTTCCTATAGTTTGATATTCTTTTCCAGAAGCTGGAAAATAATATTAGCTGCTGAAATTTCTACTTTTTTGATTCTCAAAAGCTGATGTTCTAAAACTGAATTTGAAATTGAAACAGCATTTAAGTGATTTTTTTTTCCCCTGTATGCAGTGGCAGTCTCAGTAGATTCTTAGAGCTTTTAAAGCAGCCTATATTAGTTGTGCTTATTTTGTCGGCTGAATTCAGATACACAAAGAGGACTCTGCCATCTCCCCTGTGACCTCAGTGGGGTTATTTCAGGTTTACATCAGCACGACTGAGAGGAGGAGAATCGGCCCTTTTTAGCAGTGGGATAGCGATGAATGCCTCTAGCCCATAGCCAAGTGCAAGTTCTGAATGAGGAAAGCATTCTCATTTTTAATATATATTTGAGTTCCACCAAGTTGCTGCTAATATTAGGTACATGTTTAAAAGAAAAATTTCCTTTCCATCGGCAGAGACGCAAAGCAAATGCTTCTGACATTCAGCTCGCAGCTAGGCTGGTGCCGGATTGACTTCATCTCCCTGCAGGAGAAGCAAAACCAAGCCAGATGGGAGTTAGGAAGATGGGCTGAGGCGTCTCAAAGGAACAATCAAAACCAGACAGGCCAACCCTGCCAGGTCACTCAGGTAAATCCCTTTAAGGTTTTCCGGCCCTTCAAGGATGACCATCTGCAAGTGGGAGAAAGGACAACTAAAACCAGACCTACACAGAGTGTGCTATGAAACTTAAATATCCTTTTTTCTGGCTGGTCGATTAAATGTAGTAGCCTTCAGCATCTTAACAGCTTTCTCATTGAAAATGGAAAGCAGCCATCAGAATTGATAAAAGATATCCTTTCCCAGAAAATCTAGCACCAGCACTCCTGGGCATGCTCTTTTCCCCCCTCTCAGGTACATAATTCCTTACTCTTGTAACAAATGTGCAGTTTGTGGTCCAATCAGTATAGGGTTCAATAGACTTCAGGCCTTGTGATACCAGCTCTCACAATATGATCTTTTAAGATCTAATTCATCACAGCACTTGTCACAGCAGGCAATACTGTGTTAAGGCCTGTTTTGTTCTCAGCCAATACAATTAAACCACATATTGATGGGAAAGATAATTTAACACCCTGGGTGCTTAAACAAATAAGCTTATTAAAAGAGACAGTGATTTTGTGTGGCTTTCCTACCACTGATAAATAAAACCTGACAGATTTCTTCTCTGGTTTTAAAGCTAAACATTTTGGTTCTGAACAAAGCGAGGTGGGTAAATAAGTGGCTGTGAGGACAGGAGGAAAACATTGCTATTCTTTGCAGTGAATGCTCCAAAGCGTGAAAGGAGACTGCTCTGCATTGTATCTGGGGTGGTGCTGCCTCCCCAGCGCACAAAGGGATGGCACATGGGCTCACAGCTCTGACTGCAGCAAAGCAGCAGCGATCCCAGCGGTGTTCCCACGGAGCTGTCATTAGCCATGGAGGGAGACTCATGGCGTGTTTAATCGCATCCCCTGGAAGACTTGGCTATATATCGATTTCCAGCAGCGCATAAAGATCAGAATAGTCTGGCAAAGCGGGTTTAAAGTTGCAGAATTTAGTTTAAACCAGCACATC
>NW_010391195.1:28047-32850 GCF_000710305.1 Buceros rhinoceros silvestris | reverse complement strand
AAATCATAAGAGAAATGGAAGAAGGATCAGACTCCAATCCACCAAACAGAAAGAGTTTGAATTGTGAAGCCTTTGCCTTTCCTCTGTTTGTCATTACAGGACAAACTCCTGTTGGAGTTGCAGCCTGTATGTCACGTGTGGTTGTGTGTGGTTCTCGCCCTCAAAGTCAACAGAACATGGGCACAAAGGCTGTCATTAGTGAGAGCCCTGATAAAACACGGATGAAACTTCAGACTCCGGTGGGCTGAACAGTAGGGCGTATTGAGGAACTTCGTGCCTGAGAAGGAATCAACAACTTCATTTTCTTTCTGCTCTAAAAATTTGAGAAGGTCAGACAGACCTGCCCACAAGGTGGTGGTTTTATCTTCTGTGATCCCAGGTAGTGCCTCTGAAACGGCTGTTTCACAAATTTTTCTCTCCAAACAGGCATCTTAATCAAAGCCTGCACTTGGTGGCTCAGCCCTGCCTCTCATGGTATCAATTTCTCTTTGAGTGTTTCTCTCTCCCCATCCTGGTTGTTACAGGGATAGTGGGGAAATTGTTAACCCAGAGTCCCACAGGCTCAGCAAACTCCCCAGAACCATGGCGTCTTGCAGAATTCTATCTCTGGGTAATTTGTGAGTGGATGAAGAGCAGAAATATTACTTAACATCAAGTATGGATTACTTTGACGACTACTTGAAGAGTATTCTAAGAAAAGAATTGAATTCAGTCTTTATTCCTGTACGCTTTAAACACCTCTCAACACATTACCCGCTCAGTGCCACACAGACTTTTAACTGCAAGCCTTTGCAGATACAAGTGATGGCAAACATGTTTCAGCTCTCTAATTGCTGTCTCTTCTTCGTCAAAACTAGTGACAGAACACAAGTCCCACATCCAATAATGCTGACATTAAAATGTGCTGTAAAAACATTTTTTTAGGCTAGTGAGTCTTGTCACTCTAGCAAGCGACTGTTTCAGCATCTGCCAGTTATTCTGGCTGCGAGATTGGTTCTCAAAAGTTCCCTAACTGTCCTCAATGGAGGTAACACTCTGCTTTCAGTTTTGCTTCTCGCTTTTTACTTTTTGGTTTTCCTTCATGCAACACTGGTGAAAAGGATCATTTTGTATTACCACCAACAAAACGTTTGGTTTTCAGTCCACTGCTGTGTTTTATTTTGAGGGCCTTTTCAATTAGCTCCAGATGGATTCTGTTGAAATGGTTTTAGTTGTCCATGTTTTGTTTGGAACAAAATATTAGCATGTGGAATATGAGAAACCATTATTAGAAAGAGCTTTTCGGCCTTGTGCTAAGTTCTTCAGTATTAGCCAATGTTTTATATTTCCCACATATTTAAATTGTATAACCTGAACAGTGTTCCCAGAACTTAGTACTCAAACTAAGCTCCTCTGGGGAACCGCTAGTAGAGTCACCAGTACTTGCGGAGGACTGGACCTGTCTTGCTCACTGGGGATTCTCATACAAGTCTGAATATGATACAATAATCTCTCTCAGATCTGCTGGATTCTGGCACGTTGAGAGAGAAATCATACGAGCTGAGTAAGACCTCAGGGAACAAAACGGACTGTTCTGGTGATGTATATGACAGAAGATCTGCTCACAGCTTGAAGCAAGCAGATGAAAAACACAACCACGCCAAAGAGCTTTTACCCTTTTGATAATTTTCTGCCAATTCTGTCCCATCAGTCTCTATCCATGATGGATATAAGAGGTGTTAAAAGAAACTAGTCAGTTGATCAGCAGCTGTCAGGTTCCCGCAGCCATTGCACTCACTGATTTACTTCTGGGAAAATTAGAGGAACTGCTGTGTCCTACTTCCCAAAAGTGGCAAAAGACAAGATGAAATTCCCTAATACCAGGCGCATGTAGGCTGGCTGCAGCACAGCAGCAGACAGGAGCTGCCAGGATACATCGATACGGCAAAACAGGGCTATTATTACCACACAGAGGAAAAGGCAGGATCGATTACAAGTCCTCTCTGGTAACTGCCAGTTTACACATTTGAGGTAGAATCAAAACTTAAAGTGCTCAAAGCACGTACAGGGCTCCGATAATTCCTATTTATGCGAAGTGTACCTGGCAGTCAGCAACTCCTGGTGTCCCTCAGGGATCAGGGCTGGGATCAGTGCTGTCTAATGTCTTCATTGAAGAGTGGGATCACAGGACAGAGTGCACTCTCAGCAAGTTTGCAGACACCACAAAATAGGGAGGAGCTGCCAGCATGCTGGGTGGCTGGACTGCTGGTCAGAGGGCCCTGACCAGGCTAGAGAAATGGGCTGGCAGGAACTTTGTGGAGTGATTCCTGCATCTGGAGTTGAATGACCCCTTGCAACCCAGACAGGCTGGGGCCAACTGTCTGGGAAGCAGCTAAAAAAAAAGAGGTCAGAAGATCCAGGTAGACAAGCTCATATGAATCTCCAGTACTAGAAAGTCATTGACATACTGGAGTGAGTCCAGTGGGTGGCTGTCAAGATGGGAAGGAGGCTGAAGAACATGATGTTAGAGGAGAGGCAGAGAGGAGTGGGCTTGCTTCTGGAAAAGAAAACACTTGCAGGGAGTCCGTACTGCTGACTACAGCTACCTCATCGCAGGGTACAAGGAAGATGGAGCCGGATTCTCCCTGGAGGTGCACAGTGGTAGGATAATAGACAACGGGCAGAGCTTGGAACATGGGAAAGTGATTAGATAGAAAGAAAATATTTTTATCATGAAAGTGGTCAAATGCTGATGCAGGCTGCCCAGGAGGGTGTGGAATCTCCCTCACTCATGGAGCTGTTTAAGACTCAATTGGACACAGGCCGGCAGATGCAAAGCTGTGTATTTGAGGAACCGCAGCCAGCTGGAAATGACCAAGGACACAGACCTGGACATGCTGGCAAATGACTGCACTCTCTGTGGTGAGTCAGAGGGGCACAATGCAATTGCACAACAAATACAACTTAACAAAAGGCTGGAATTTTTACTGACCGTGTTAACGCTTCTAGGTATCCTACTAGAGGACGACCCTGAACATTGTACAGAACCAGCTTTTGAGTTCTTAGAAACCTTTTGGTTTCCCACCCAGAGGAGAGCAAATGAGAAGTGTGCGGGCAGAGGGAGAGCGATGGAAAAACAGGAAAGACAGGCAAAACACTGAAGCAAAAATATGATTCTTCGGGGTTTGTGATTTTCTGTTTGAATGAATAGCCATTAATTCCAGAAATATGCCCAAAGGCTGCTTTTGAAAGCTTTGGGCAACATCAGTTCCACTGAAGTACTGCTCCAGTGAGTGATTTTAGAGGGTCTGAGTGTAGGGATAGCAGGCGATGTCTTGGTAACTTCCCTTTCGGTTATTTCTGTGCTAGACCTATAGCAAAGATTCTGCACGTTTGAAGTATTCAGGCAATGTTGTTCACAGGCTGTGAAAGCCAGAAGAAACAATTTTCTTAAATTGAATCATATTAATAAGTTCTCTTATTCTGCTCTGATAGTTCCTTATTTTATTATTATATACATTATTAAATGTGCTAGCAGCAGGACATAACAAATGCAAACTACTTGTCCAAGAACACTCCTGTTTTCAGCAGGGAATAATTAAGAATACATTTCAATAACATTTAGCATTCTAATGAATAAAAGATTACTCATGCAGGCAGCTCAGAGGCCTGCATAATTTTCTCCAAGGAGGTTAAAATGCATGATGAGTGCCTAATTCATAAGGAAGCACTTTTGGGTCATATAGTTCAATAGCAGACAAGATGTGATCAAGGTTGAGGCAACATCTAGGTTTGAGATGTCACCTTTCCTGCAGGAAGCCTTCAAAAGGATGTCAGAACTCTTCAGTGTCATTCACCTGAAAAGCAGAAAATACCTTTGAGAGGTGGAATTTGAGAGCTTCAGAGCTCTGCAAACAGGACGTATCAAAAGCAGAACCTTCACCTCCCATTCAGAGAAGCACTGATTGCATTTTCCCAGCTGGGTGGGAGTTGGTAAACAAGCGCTAAGCACAACTGCACTCCTGTCTCGGTAAAGCAACATAATGAAAGCAGTGAAGAACATGACCAAAGACTGGCTTTGTTTCAGACGCTCCACCACTCTCTAATTCTCCTAATTGCCAGACACAGCTATTCAGTTTTGCATCCCAAAATTGCCTTGATTTTACCGCTTCTAGAGATATAACAAAGGACAGAATGTGTTGGCGTGGCTCAGTCCCTTCAGACTGCCTGTCTAATTTGGTTTACACTTTGCTGTCTACAGCAAGTGCAGGCTGTAGCGGCATCGTCTTCATCCTCTTGGATTCCACACCACAAGACTGTAACAGCCCCACTAGAAATGACTCCTGCCTCTTTACTACTCTTCATTTCAGCTGGCATTCTGCAAGCATTTTTGGGGCGAGATGAGGATTGTGGGGAGAGAAAATAACAAAGCAAGCAAGTGCAAGTGCTGTGATTGTACAGACCGGAGGCTTTAGATAAATGGGATTGAAAAGAAAGGTGTGCGTCTGTGGATCCACACACAGTGCTGCAGATCTGAAATATATCAGAGATGTCTAAATCAAACAAACAAGGTTAGTGGCTGGTTTAGGATTTTTAGATACTTTCCAGCTCATAAGTCCGCTCGCCTGGCAGCCTGTTTTGTCCATATACCTGCAGCGATGGCAAGTCTCTAGCCTAGTTCCAATCCCAAGTCGGGATGAGCTGCAACAGAGGTGGATTTAAGGCAGCTTTATCCTTCACCTCTGGGTTGTTGCCAGCACTACAGAAGACAGACTAGGTTTTGGCTAGGTTGGTTCCTATGATGGATAGGCACAATGAAAGCTC
>NW_010391195.1:1726-27979 GCF_000710305.1 Buceros rhinoceros silvestris | reverse complement strand
TCCGACTCTTTCCTCCGGGTGCTTCTTCCCCCTCCAGCAAGGCTCCCTTCCTAAAGGAAGCCCTTTCCCTCAGCCCACTACCATGTCATACCTAAATAGCTTGTTTTCCTTTGTCTTATTCCTGCCACCCCATTTCTTTCTCTTTCAACCCAATTTCTTCTTCCCATTATGAGGGAGACTAAACTCTTGTGTCTGATTCTGCAAATTGTATTTTTCTAAAAGATGGTAAATATTTAATCCATGGGCTGTGAATTTAAGCCACTGATCTCCCAGTTCCAGGGGCCTCCAGATTTCTAGAGCTAGATGATGCCTTTCTAAACTTTTCAAACTTTCACCGATTTAGAGCAAAACTTGAAAACATTATCAGAGCAGAGAAGCGAGCCAAAATGGACCTGCAAACGTTTTGAACCCTCAATTGACGTGTTAGGTTAAAGTCAGTGCTCTTGGTGCTGCTTGGCCACAGGAGATGTAGTTAAAATGGTGTTTGAGACAAGGAAAACAAAGCCTAGATGTTGGTCTCCCTTATCCACGCTCAGTAACTGAAATGACAGCCCAAGGAATATGTGGTGATGCTTTGGCATCAAAGCTTTTGAGCATATTTTTAAAGAGCAAGCATGTGGTGGAGGCATATCAGGCAATTCAACCTTGTAATATTGTTTGATCTCCACCAGCCAGGCTCAGCAACCAGCAGCGGGAAACAGAGCATCAGCTGGCAGCTCTAAGCTCAGATTCAAAAGGCTGAGGTACATCTTGCAAGCCATCTGTGGCCTGGTCTTGAGGGGACAAAAAACACACGGGAGTGCTTTGAATTCTAATGCGTGCATTGACTTCTCAGTGCCCTCTGCACTGGCACCCGATTCCCCTCCGCTCTCAATGTCATACTTGCAAACACAGACTCACAAATCTGTGCTAACTCATTGCAGGGCTTTGCCGTATCATGACTATAGATCTGAAACTCACCCTTTTCCTCCCATTCCCTGAGCAAAGTTTCATGCTTGGAAATAATAATCTAACTAGGAAAGAGCCTCTTTGCTAAAGATGGAGTCAGGCAGGTGCCAGACAATATTTCTCTAGTTTGAGCAATGCTACACAGCCCAGATCTTGAGACATTGCATACCAGAGGTCAAGCAATAACTTATTTGATGCATCTGTCTTTGACCATTCTCAGGAAATCATGTACAATTTGCCACTCACTGACCACTTCCTGGAGATGTTTCCATGGGAAATTGCTACTACTCAGAATGCCAAACAAGGCAGAGGGGAACCGGAGAGCAGGGTTCCACTACAAGCAGAATAATTACATTAGACTTACTGTGGTGCAAATGAAGTCGGTGCTTGGCCCTAAGCCTCTGTTTTAGGGATGTAAGTCTAAACGTCTTGCTGAAAACAGCAGTCACAGTACTTTCCAGCAAATTAGGCAACATTCCAGGCATATACTTGAGTTTACTGGAAATGATCCTTTAATTCATAGTAAATGAAGGACTGAAAATTATGATCAGGTCAAGAGACAGAAGGTCTGAGGTGCACTTCAGAATGTAGATCAATAGTCAGAAAAATTCAAAATAGCCTCCCAGCTAAGTGTCAGGGTGGATTTTCCTCATGAAATGAGGAAAGTGCTGCTCTATTGGCAACCTCATTATTCACTACTTAGCAGCAGCCGTAATGACTTTAGGCAAATGCAGATATTGAACCTGAAAGGTCCTACTACCATAAGCAGGAAACGAGCATAAATGACAGTTGTGTTATATCGTGGCCCCTCAGAGGGCCAACAGAGCAGAAAACAGGAACTCAGAATTTGAGCAAATTGTTCTTCTAAAGCCGAGCTGCTCTGAGAGTAGGGAGATGGAAAGTGAAGCAGAAAAACCCTGTGAAGTTCCTTTCTTTGTTTACCATGTCTGTCTGTCTGTCTTTGAGAGAGTAGGGGGCCTGTGAACATTTCTAGTGATGTGCGGCAGTGGATGGATAGTCATCTCCAAAGACAGTAATTTTTATTTGGTTCATGGTTAGTTTGGGTTTTGTTGTGGGTCATTTTTGAAATGTTGTTGGGAGGATTCATGCTTCTTCCAAAGTAGCTAAAGTTTGTGAATGAAGGTCAGCTGCCATCTTGGGAAAAAGGATCTAGAAGTGAAATTACTTTGATTTAAAAACAGTCCTAGCACCTAAGTGATTCAACTCAGACCTCTGCTACGAAACTTCCTACCAAATTCCAAAAACCTGAGGCCCAATCATTTGAAGTTAAAGAACCGTACCCCAGTTAGGGCCCAGATGTTGTGGAGAGCTCCCTTAACGCTGCAGTTTAACACAACCCCAGACTCAAGGCCAGTGCTACTGCATACCACCAGTCCTTCTGTAACGCCTCCCTTGTCCATTGTGCCTAAGATGACTTAAGATGTTGGTGCTCCAAGAGAAAACCACCGAACACTATGGAATACCCCAGCAAAAGTTAACTGCGCAATTCCTCTAGTACAACCAAACTGCCTTTCTAGTTGTGCCGCACATCCTGCCCTATTGCTTGAAGCTGCGTGGAATTCTCCCATATGAACAGTTCATCATTTCCCTCCTATTATTCAGTGTGAGTAAAGTTAAACTAGAAGTGAAACGTTAACTGGTGGGTAAGATAAAAACTTCACTCCTTCCAAGCGCCACAATTCGAGCCTGTTGTATTTCAAGCCTGGGAAAAAGTCAACAATGAATTTCATTGGCATTAACACAGGCACAAGGACCCGTCACAACCACCAGAACTGATTCCAAAAAGCAACTTTCCTCTACCAAACACTTACGTATTCTTCAGACCAACAAACAAATTGAAGGGGAAACCGAAGCAGCTGAAGACCACTCCAAATCCTATCTGGTTCTTACTTGGTTACGAGTGAAATCCCTTGTGGCAAAACAGCACCGAAAAGTCAGATGGAGGGATCACAACAGCTAGAGGGAGACTGCTTTGGAAGAAGCTGGCATCTGATTTATGAGATTGTGCTGCAGACCTTGGCCAGGGTTCAGCTTGAAATCAGAAACACAAGGACTCTAATTTTGCCGAGGAGTGGCTATAATAAACTAATTTCTAAAGGTAGTTGTCTGATGTGTGAGGGGGCACCTTGCTGTCTGTTTCAACCCTACTGAGCAGAGAGTTTAAAAAATTCAGCAGTGCATTGGTGGGGGGGAAGTCCCCCAGCCTCCAGCACCCTTTGTAATAGCCTATCCTTGCTTTAAATGCCTTTTGAAGGTCATGGCATGGAAATTACTAAATGGGGCTGCCAAAACCACAGTGTACGTCACTGCTGTGTCATCTGTTTCTTTTCCTTTGCACACCAGTTACTCTTCAGCTATGCTTATAAAAATCAAGCAGCCCCACCCCATCTCTCACTCTTTCAGTGAACATCTGAGCACTTTTTCATATCCTTTTTCCGTGTCCATATTACACACACGAGCAAAACATGCCGTTAATAGGAGGAACGGGGACAAACTTCGGCGTTTTAAGGGTGTGGATACACTTGGCGTTTTGACAAATTTCCCTGGTAAGTGAAGAGTGCCTGTCCTGCCTCCCTGTGGTTAGTGCCCTCCATAGCACAGCACAGAGCTGACGGGCACAGCGTGCCCTGCCAGCCTCTGCCATGTGCGACACAGACCCCTCCTGCAAGGCTTGCCCAACCAGCCTCTCCCAAGGGCTGCAGTTTCACCTGCTCTGCTCTGTGAAGATGGACCCTGATTTCTTTGTAGCTTCTCTCCAGGGAGGGCTGGCTTGGCAGGATCCAGTGCTAGATAGAGAGAACTTGCATGGAACAAACAGCCCATACACCTCCTGAGAAGAATCCCAGAAGGGTTTGAGTTGGAAGGGATCTTCAAAGCTCATCCAGTCCATCCCCCTTACAGGGAGCAGGGACATCTTCAACTAGAGCAGGTTGCTCAGAGCCACAACCAATCTGACCTGGAACATTTCCAGGGGTGGGGCTTCCACCACCTCTTCGAGCAACCTAGACCACTGTCTCACCACCTTCAGTGCAATAAAAGGCACCCACCGAGCACAGCAAACACGCTGCCAGGCCCATACATGGGAATTACTGACATGACGGGTACGCAGTCCCACTCCATGCAACCACTCCATGCATTGTCAATGCCCCATCTGCGCCCCTGCCTTTACGCACTAACCTGCGCTCAGCTGGGCATAAAAGCAACAACCCTCCAGTCTGTGAAGAGCTCCCAGACAGTGTCTCTGTGCTGGCGGAGCCCTGCCCAGGGGCTGGGTAGCGGGCAGCTTGCCAGCAGCCCAGCAACTCATTTCTCCGACTTGTTGAAGCCTGGAAATATTCTGAAATAAGGAAAAGGGATTCTATGTGCTGTGGAAGCATCATTGGTGGCAAACCTGCATGTCAGTAACACTGGCGCTTCTCTAAGTGCCTCTCTGATTATGAAGAGATATTAAAAGATACCAAGTAAGACACAGTCCAGTGTAAATTAGCTGAACTCTGAGCTCGACAAACTGAATTAACAGTATTCTAAATTAACATACTAATGTCACAGAGTGGGGCTTTTCAAAGGAAGCTTTTATAAATCTCTTGGTTAGAATTCAGCTAAACTTCTCTTTCCAGCCTAAAGCCTGATTGGTGTAGAATGCTGGTTTGCTTTCTGGGAGAGGCTAAAGGGCAGTTGTTATTATTAGCCTTTTCCTTTGTTTTACACCAAAGAACACTAACAAAATTACTATACAGAAACACTTGTTTGGACACTTTAGAACAATTTTAGTTCTCTGGATAAAATAATCACTTGTATTTAGAACCTTTTCAAACCTCATTGACTCCACTGGCCCACTGACCCTTGAAGTGCAGCTCACAAATGGTGATGGTCTATGCAGCTCTTTTTTCAGTGTTGAAATACTGCAGATTGCTTTCAGTATTAACAGCTCTGGCAAGGTCTGAGCCCAGCCTTCCTTCTCTTGACCAGTAGAGGGCAAGATGTTCTCAGAGAACTGCTTAACAAAAGACTAACAAAAAAATGTGTGCAAGATAGTCATTTTAAAAGTACATCAACTTCCTTGGAAACGAGAGGATTACACAGATAAGAAAGGGAAAGAATAAATATAGTCCCCAAAACTTCAGCGATACTAAATAGTTAATGGTGGTACAGAAAAAAAGGACAAAAAGTATTTGTTCTTGGGTAACCATATCATCTCTTCTGAGATCCTGTGTCTGTATGTTTCAGTTATTCTGGAGTTACCAAACTAGAACAAAATTCTTCTATATCTACAAATAAATAACAATGCTCTGTGGGATGTATGTCTGAAAATAGTTTTAATATACTATTTTTTGTTCTTTGTTAATGAATTAATGCCCAAAATATCAATAGGTCGTGAATAAACAGATCCACGCACAGTCTCCTATCTGTTACTGCAGGTCATCATCATGGCTTGGCTTCGCGAACGAAGATCTGGGAAGGGCTTTTCCCACGCTCACTGCAAGTGATGAGTGCACCCTTCGGGCCTGCGTGGTGGGTTTTTTAGGTGAGGCGCAGCGTGCGCGGAACTGGCTCCACCCTTTACACGTCAGGTTCATCTGCCAGGGCCTGGCGAGCTTGGACAGTGACAGCAAAGTCCTCGGGTTGTAAGTTTGGTTAGAGTGTCCTTCTCTTAGATGATGGATCCTTACAGGGCTAAACAAGCTCCATCTGCCCGGGTTTGGAGTTGGAGTTGTCCTTCTCCTAGGATGGCTGCCCGAAGGCTAGTGAGCCCATCCTGCCCGTGGACACACTTTGTCTGACCCTTCAGTTGAGACCTGTCTGGCTTGGGAGACCCCACCGGAGGCACATGCCACCACCAGCACAGCTCTCAACCTCACAAGGGCACGCAAGCTCTTTCCCCATGGCAAGGGGGTGTCTGTGAAGGCAAGGGGGTGTCTGTGAAAGAAAGGGGGTGTCTGTGAAAGAGTAACAAGTCTGTATCAGATTTTCACAGATGTAAGGAGAAATTTTTTTCCTCTTATGTTTTTATTAAATATTTGCCATGATAAATGAAGAAAGGTTTCCTCTCTCTCTCTAGATTCCGCCCCCTCCCCCCTGCCACCAAGGACTTGGACTACCTGACTTTCACCATGCATCTCCTTCAAGGGGTCTCCCGCCTCTGCGATCTAAGAACAACCACCCTCTGAACAAGCACTTCAAGGTTCTAGCACTTTGTGAATGTCCTGTTGGTTTTGATATTTGGCACATTTTGATGGACTTGTGCTGGCACCAAGCTTGCTTGTTCTACACCACAGCCTTCACCATGTAGGTACCTTTTCAAAGGACTATTATCTCACTTCCAGAGAGAATTTTGTATTCAGTCCCAGAATTAATCATATATACAGTTCCAGGGGAAAGCTGTTATCTCTGCTTTTATAACACTCTCAATAAATACTCGATAGATCTCAAAATTGCTGCAAAAAGTAACGAGTTGCAGAAACCTTTTAAAACCAAAGAAGCATTAGCTCACACAGCAACAGCATAACTGAACAGCTCTTCTCCACTGCAATAGGAAATGAGCGAAACATGGCATTTTTACACTGCATTACCTCCAGCACTGACGAGTTCTGAAGTTGTTTTCAATTAAAAAACAAACATAAAATGACAATATTTCCCTTTCTAGAACTTTATAATCATTTCCCAGAAACTGGCTGATTGCCACAGAACAACAGGGCTTCAACAGGGAGCACAGTCTGAGAACAGGGAGATCTGAAGCACTTAACACTGGCAAGTCTCAGCAGCAAATCTGTTTTCCAGCTAGAGTCGGCTCTACCTAAAAGCAAAGCAGCTGGTTAGTATCATTTGTTTACATATTTCACCTAAATTTTCATATGTTAACCTGAAGCTCTGAAGCAGAAAATGTAACTGAAGACTGAAAAGTGAAGTGTAAGGATCTAAGGGTGTGTTTTCAAATAACACAGTTCCAAATAAATGAGCAGAGTTAGAAGCGCCGCTCTCAAACGGTTCACAGTCTGAGTCTGTCTAGGAGCCAAGTAAGATCAAGGGACTGCTTCGGTGTTTTGTGGAAGTGCTTTAGGACCCAGACATTGAAATATCTATGTATGCTCCTTATCCCATTTATGTAGCTAGAAGAAAAATAAAACAGACTTTCTCTGTAGGACCAGCTATACTATTAATACAGATGGTGCAACTGGGAGCAGGCACTGACTTAGAGGAAGGAGAGGAAAAGACATAAATAGAAATGAGGAGTGGAAAGAATGTTCTTTCCTGCCACTCAGTGACCTGTGAAGGCATTTTGTTGAAATCAACAATGGGGCTGAGAGCTTGGCAATGTGGTCTGAAGGTAAGTGATAACAGGATGAGGAGCAAGGCAGAAGAATGCCGCAGCCCAAACACTAGTCAGCTTTGCTCTCTCTTTCATCCAGGTAAGAAAAGTATTCATCACTTCTAACTCATCCCCAAGTCATCCAGGATCCCGAGTATTTTGAACATCTGTAAGAAAGATCATTTTATTTCTTCAGTAATAACCCCTGAAGGCAGAAGATTACATCCTTGCAAACTCACCATCTATTTTTCAAGCAGGTTTGCTTTTTGAATTAATGTAACAGAAGCTTTAAATACACACCTGTAATTATAGATGCAGATACGGCAAAATTTTGTAAACCTTTTATAACTAAAACATCTGGCTGTCCTAATTAAAATAAATTGATACAGTAAAGGAGCCAAACAATTAGCTGCTGGGCTTCCATGTGGAACTGGGAAAACGCAAAGTAGTGATTTCAAATGTTTCCCCTGCAAATGGATCTCTACAAAATCAAATTACCCTTTTTTAGAGCTCTCTCCTTCCCACGTGCACTGGCAATGAGGAAACACACCTCTTCAGTGCAAGTTTAGTAGCTATGGCAAGAGGAAGGACATGACATCTTGTTGCTATGATCTATATCCACCCACCAGCTGTGTATATCTAAGATATATCACATCCTTTGTAAGAGAGACGCAAAAACCAGCCTATCTAAAAGCAAGCTTTAAATTATAAAAGGCACAAGCAGTGAATAATGTTCAGATAACACCTCATACTGAAGCCAGGATGTTCTTCATGCTTTTACGGGTAACTCAGAACAAGAATAGCAGGAGCTTTTCTCACAGTATATCCCAAAAGGCCTTTTCTAGGCCAGTCCTCTGTTCTCTAAAGGCACACAAACCATGTGAGAGGTAGGCTGAAGTCACCTGGCTCACCATGAGGCATTGGACCTCTTCACAGCTGACTTCTTGACTGTAATTGTCCTGGACTGGAGGGAATTCACACCACTCCAAATCACTGCTGCAAATACTGTCATTGAAGGAGCAAAAGGAAGCGTGTTTCAGAAATCAGCATACAGGCAAAGAGTCCAAGTGTCTGAAGTTTGTTTACACAATCTAAAAACAACTTGCTTTCTAGTCTTGGTTTATTTCTGGCTGTGGCTTACTCTGGCCTTGGTTTAACTTGCCATGCTTCAGTTCACCACTCTGTAAAGCAGGTTTTTAACAGGCTGCACAGCGAGGGACGGGGCCTTTCCAGGGCTTTGTAAGCACTCAGCTACTTTGAGAAAAGGCTGTTGGGTTAAAAGTAATGTCCTTGTACACACCTCACTTGGGATATTTAAAGGGTCCATTCCTTCATGGAGTTTGAAAGGGAAGGAGGGAGGTGAAACCACTAAAGTAACAGCTTTGAATAATACTGAAAATCAGAATTATGAAATTTGGTGAAAATTGCTGAAACCTGGATAAACCTATCCATGTACCAAATTCCATTTGCAAGAGAAACTGCCTCCACTGCATTTAGCATTAATGTGTGGCATTTTGGCAGTATCAAAAGGTAGACAAATACTTGAGTGAAAATGTGAATTCACCTATATTTTCACCTCAGAATGTTCTCCCTAGATGAAGAGAGATGGACAGAAGTGAAGTAGTGAGAAATCAGTGACACAATTGGTAACTCAATACGTAACACCTATCCTGACAACTCTTCCTGCACTGCTACCTGGAAATACGTTTCATCGTCTCAAGGCTTCAATTCTCATTGATTAGTTTGATTTTTTTGTCTATAATCAATGTAAAAACACCACAAGGATTTTAGTCGTTAGTCTGAATTTCCCTTCTTAAACTTTAAGTTTCCCTGTGTCCACATGTGAAGTTCTACATGCACTTTGAACACGTACAAATAAATCCAGAGCTGCAGATTAAGTGCAATCTTTCTCCATCCTAAAAATCGGAAAAAAGAAAACAGGAAGGATACTAACAAAAAAAATTTGTGTATAGAAGTCGTTGAAAGGGCTATCTTAGGGCCAACAAGAAGGAAACATTTACCAGTTTTTACTCAAACTCTGCCATTGGTTTTTCAAGTAAAAAAAACTTTCAATATCCTTTCAGAGGAAATATTGCTGCAGAAATTTTCAGTAAATCACTGGTCCATAATTGTGGAACCCCTTCTGGAATCTGTGTAGGCAGAGTGGAGACGTAGCTCAAACCCTGAAAGAAGAAGATAGCCATGATTCACATCATCATATGGCATCTTTGGAAAGTAGGAAGGGAAACAATGATTGATCTTCCTGATTTGTGTCAAGAATTAGGACATGAAGCAACACTGTATTTATCAGAGATATGCTTTGATCTCTGCTCCACGGAAAGCAGCCATGGAAATCAGATGCTCCCTTGTGTCTTCACCAGGCAGTCAACTTGTAGAGAAGAGTGAGTTAGAATGGAAAGGACTGGATCAAGATGAAGTCCTATTTAGTCCAACTTAGTAAAGTTTTCCATTTCAATTGTTTTCCTGTAGTAACAGTAAAGGGGAAATAAAACACATCTGCAATAATAAGATGTATGTTACTCCCATGAGAATCAGTTTTCCAAAGCTGCTAAACAACAGGCCCAGCACTGATAAGCAGAAATGGGATTTCTTTCTCTTTACAAAGCAGCGGTTCCAGAATAATTCCCCTAACAATGCTTTTGTGAGCAGTGCTCTGAACAAACTGGTCTTAACGGGTTCTCACTCATTCAGATAGCCTATGCTGAGCTTCTCTGGCCATGAGCTTGAACAAAGCTTTTAATTAAAGATGTGTCATTATAATTCACTGGCAGATTTCTCAGGAACTGCTGGTACTAAGCTCCTTTCTAGTGTGTTACTTATACCTAGATCAGCTGTACATAATTGATGTGCAGCTCCATCAAGACAAGACTGTGCAAACAGAGATGACTCACAGCTTTAGCTGTCCAGGCTCCGGTTTACACTAAGTGCGGGATGCTACTTCAACACCAGAGCCATAAACCTAGACGTCCTCTTTATGTGGGATACTTCCACCAAAAACCATCTATTATCTTCCAGATAGCTCATAAGATGGACTGTCCTGCAGGGAAACAGTGAGACAGGATGTGTCTCACTGCTGGCACTCATGAGGAACCAGCCACTTGAGTGCAGCAACAGTGCAGCTGCTATTTCATCTCCTCCTGCCCATCACTGCTGGAAGGGCCAAAAATACCCTGCTGCCTAATTCAATCTGAGTAAAGCTTTAGATGCATTTGTGTTTCCTAGATCTAAACCAGAGGAAATAAAGCTGTGTGAACAACTACTTTTTCTAGGATTCTGATTTCTGAATGAAATATAAAGAAAAATAAAGCAGAAATCATTTTGTTTGGGGGAAAAAAAAACCAAACATTTTGAAAATATCATTTTGCTGCCACATAAATCCTTGCTTCGCCCAGATCTTAGGGAGAGCAGGCAGTTCTGTTCCCTGCATCCCAAAGACATAGATGAATTAAGAGAAGGTAAGGAAAGGGAACACTAAACCAATCGGAAGGATGTGCAGTGCTGTTTCCTAGATGTGCCTAATTTCTGAGAGCTCCACTGTTCTTGTACAGTTCTTACAACCAGCACCACAGCCCTCTGGTCCTTACTAAGGCAGGGAGGATTGTTTACTACCTCACTGGGTAAAAGGAAAGTAGGCCCACGAGCATAAGATTGACTTGATATTTTAACTTTGCTAATTCCTTCCTTTTCTCTGTCCTATTTTTTTTTTTTATGTGGTTTTCCTAATGAAGCAGGAAAACAAAACGCTGGAAAGTTGTCAAGTGAATTGTCCAGAGATTCTCCAGCCAGGACTGGATTCATGAACACCGGAGGAAGTTTTGCTGTCCCTTCGGCAACAGCTCAGGTGCAAGAAGTGAAGCATGAAATCTAATTACCCTGAGCTTGCAGGGCCCATCTCATCAGTCATTAAATTATCCTGCTTTTGTGAGTATTCATCCTCTTAATGGGATTGATTCCAGCAACTTCACTTTTAAGCCCCCCTTCAGCAGTATCCAAATTCACAGGCACAACTATGTGTTATTTGAGGAGGCCAAATTCACCACTGGAGAATGTTGGAGAATCCTAACAGCTGAGAAGGTGGCTCAGTAACTGTCCTCTGTTAATTTAAAATAATTAAACCTGAATTAAGCAACTAAAAGGAGCATCTCTACACAGAGCTCAATGCATGCTGGCTACTCGGGGGTGGTATCGCAACTGTGAGGCTGGCTTTGGGAACACAGTAGCTGATCAGCACAACCTCAGCACCTGGGGACACTGGGAACAATTGTAAAGCAAGGTAAGAAAGTTCAGGGGTTGCGCCCACCCTTGTTTATTTCCAAGGCCAAAGTTTGGTTGTTGTTTTCATTTGTACCATTTTACCTCTCTGCATATTTTGGAATGAGACTTGTTGATCAGAGCAAGTGAAGAGAGAACCTGTGCCAGAACCAAATGTACTTTCTGATTTCTAGAACAGAGCATGGTACTAGAGAGAAGAGAGTCTCTTGTCAACGTAACTGATACCCATCTTCGCGCACCTGCCTTTCTACCACAGGCTGCTTTCCCTCCCCATCTGACAGCCAGGTAATGCTGTCACAGCAGCATGTTTTGTGCACAAAGTACCTTTGTGATATAAATAAAACCAGGCACTTCAGCCTCTGGGAATACAAACCGGCTCAAGGCTTCAGAAAAACATCCCTAAAGCTGTGCATCATTCCTTTGGCTTTCTTTTTTCCTTGCTAAAAGCTAAGTTTAGTCCCAGGCACTACTAAATCTATTTGATGTTTGAACCTCAATGCAACATGTGATTATTCTGCTATTAAGTATACATCATTTGAGCAAAAAGCTGCAGAAAACCATGGGCAGCATATGAATGGAAGCTTTCTAAACAGCCATTATTTGGCAAACAGCAGCTCTCATCCAGATTTCTTTATGACTCACACAACAGGGGTTATATAATTTGTTACTAATATTAGAACCAAACTGCAGGATTATTTAAAAAACATGCCTGTATCCATCTTTACATAAAAAATAATCTGTTAGACTAACAGAGGGTGGGTATTTTTTCAAATTCCCTGTAGAGCTAATTCTGTGTCTAATGCTTACGAAATACAGAAATTCCATTTCATATATACTGTTATAACAAAGCCCCATGGCACCAGCAGAAACGATCCTGTTGACTACCTGGGCTCCAGGTGGCCTTTGGAGAGCAGTTTAAATTCTTTCAAAGGCACCTTTGCTGAAGGAAAGAAGAAATATAGATGAAACTACAGTTTTTCCAAGTTTCAATGTGCATTAAGACTCAGATTTCATAAAAAACACTGGCAAAGAGCTCAGCCCTGTCCAGATATTAAGTCATCAACAGAAACAAGCAGCACCCTTCCAAAAGCTACTGTTTTACACCACTTTCCCCAGCATTGCTGCTAATGACAAGACTTGCTGGTTTTCACTAAATGATTTTTAAAGCATTTATAAAGCACGTAATTGCATTACTGCTTTTAAAAGGGCTACAGTTCTCAGCTCTGCCTTGCTGTAAGGCAGCGTGAAAGCTGAACGCTTAATAAAGCACGTCCTTGTCTGCTTCTAGTCCAACAGGCATCTGCTGCAAGAGATTAGTTTTAGGCCCTCTCTTCCACAGGCTGGGTTTTCTTCCAGCTGATGCTGGGTTCAAAGGGGGTTGGGTGAGTGCAGATCAAAGCTTAGCAGATAGTAACGCGACAGCAAGATGGGAGACAGGAAAGTGAAAGAGGTGAAGAGTGGGAAAAGCACATTACAATTAAATAGCAGCATAAACAAACAGCACCAACCGAAGCGGTTATGTGGGTGTCTTTACGCTGGGAGGGTTTTAATGGTTCAGGATCAGCTACCAAGTTCAATATACGTTGCTGTGGATTTGCTTGCTTTGACGGGAAGCTGCGAGGACTTTGATAAGTAGCTGAAAAAGAACATTTCCAGCACAAGTTCTGCTTTGCCTTATCACGAGCTGTCGGCACAACAATTTTCTTTAGAGCTGGTGCATGTCAGATAGGAGGCAGAAAGGAAAGGCCAAATCCAAATCCTGCTTGTGTTGAAAGGAGGAGAAGCCTACATTACGGCTTCAATATTATTTCCGGCCTAAACTAGAATTCCTGGATTCCCATTCGGCAATTTCTTGAAGAACTCATTATAACCTCTATGTGCTTTTCCTCAACAAGCTCTAAGATCTGTCTCCTGCTGAGAAACGTATGATCCAACTGCAGAATGAAATACAAGCTTGACAAAGATGCGATCAAACTCTTAGGGAACTCACCACACCATGGGGCAATCAAGTTCTTCATCTTAATCTTAACACAATCCATCTCAGACTCAGAACACTGCTTCCATCTCTTCTTTCTAGGCAGACCATATAACAACTTGTTTTCTCGCCTCTTTTATTCACAGCAGTGATATTTGCAGCAAAGCTTTTGCCGACACAGATGAAAGCACTGGGCTCATTTTGCACTGCTACCAAGGACTTTTCTCTCAAGGATACCAGCAGGCTGTATCGGCAAATCCAAAGTTCAAGTAACTGTCTCCATAGCATTATAATTCCCCATAAATTCCTTTTTTGTTCTTCAAATCAAAGAAACTAACCGCAACAAGGCCTCTAGCCACTCACTGCATTGAGGAGTTCTCAATTTTCTCTGGGTTTTACTTGTTTTCAGGATTTTCAGCTAAGGAACACACTGTAATATATAATCTCTCATATTAGCTGTGGCTCCACAAAACAAGATCCCCTTTTAATTTTGTTTTACTGCTTTCCATAAAAAAAAAAATATTTGCTCACATAAAAAGCAAACACAAGAATCATTTGCCAACAAGAAATAAACCACTGAAGGAAAGTGAAAGTACTCGGTGCTCATGAAGAAACCCCCAAGCAATAACAGCACCTTGGGATTCAAGCTGACTTTGTCCATCCACTACTCGGTGTTTTCTCTCTCCCTGATTGTGTTGCAGAGATTATAACCAGAGGCTGCTGAACTTTAGCTAAGCTGGCCTCTTCACTGCCACGTGTTTGGGTAATTCTGTCACTTAGTGACCACAGTACATAACAAATGAGCTGTGATGTCATGGCAGTGAGTGTGTGCGGCGAGGAGAGGGAAAAGGGGCAAGGGTGAGGAGAAAATCCATAGGAACAGATCAATCTTTCATCAATGTCCTGCCGAAACACCCGGCAAGTCTGGCACTTTCTTGCTTGGAATTAATATGTGGCTGAACTGTAACTGCTCCACCAAATCAACTGATTGACAAACATGGGGACAGAGTCTCCAAGCCTCCAGTCCTCTGCTCCCTTCCAGCTCAAACACTCCCCATGCTGAATGGCTGGTGAGTCACAATGTGGCCACAGCCAGCAGCCAAGTATGAGCTCAGAAAGTCAGCAAGGGGAAGAGTCTGAGCTCATCTGTCTTATCTTTGTTGAAGTGCAAGCTGGATCTCTATGTTTGACGGGGTTTTAAATACTTCTTGGGAAAGCAGAACCTTTTAACCAAACCTAAGCCTTATGGATTTTGCTGATAACAAAAACAGTTTTTCCACATTCTTAATTCTTTAAAACACATCTCAACATCACTAATGATACAGTACTAATCTGCCTCTCCCTCGACAATCATACCCACCAGAGATATATTGACAGTGTATTTACATTGCACTACAACTTAGCCAAACTTGGACTCAGCTCTTCACCATTCCTTACAACTCTGTAAGAATATCTGCTTTTAGTTTTAAATTTCCAAATATCAGACTGAGAGCTTTAACAGCACAATCACAGATCACTAGGATTTTGTTCTACTAGGTTTATACAGACCATGTATTCAGGCACGCTGGATGCAAATGTATGCCTAGAAAAATAAATGTTTGTTACAGTCTAGTTGAAAAGCTATCTTGGATGTTGCGATGAAAGCTTGGAGACACACCTTTAATGCTGATCTGTGTGCACATCGGGCTGTGAAGTGTCCATAGCATGTCTCATGCAAAATGCATGTTTTATAGGACATTATGAAAAGGACATCAAGCAACAGAAGGAAAGGTAGAAACTGGCTGCCTTTGCTCCGAACCTTCAGGAACAACTCACCAAGCTTTCCCCAAAAGCATCTGCAGAGTTATGGCTTTGGGGCAGCAGGTGTGTTTGAACCACTTGCTTAAAGCTTCCTAGTAGGCATGTTTTAAAAAGAAAATAGGAAAGATATTCTATACATTGAGCTAGTCTCTGCCACTACAGCCGCACACTGATACTGTCTTTGCAATATGGACATGTCTACTTCCACTATGGGCAATAACTTAAGTAAATTAATATTACAATAAAAGCAGAAGTTCCTGCAGTTATTGAACTGTAACAGTAGAGAGCAGCCACTTCATGGTTTCTCTGCAGTTTTCTCCATGGTCTGGATTGTGGCTAGCATAGAGTTAAAACAGTGTGGACAGAGCTTCAAGCACTAGAAAGTCAGTTTGCACTGCTAATTCATTTGGGGACTCTGCAGAAACAGTTCATCTTCTGCTGTAATATGTTAATATAAATGGAGGTGTCAGACAATAAACGATCTGTGCACTTGCTGCAGGCAGTTCCACTTGCAGGGCTCTAACAGAAACGTTATTACAACAGGATTCCCTTTGCTCCAGCCCTTGCCTCCATCACTGACCAGACGCAGGCACAAGAAGCCTTTTGCTTTGCATACTTGAGAGTTTGGAGGAAGGGGGAGACAGGAAGAGAAGAAACATCAGTGCAGAGATAGAAAGGGTTTTATCGGCTTAGCACTTACAAAGAGGCACCCTGTCTCTGCTCCTGCCAGGAGGCTGGAACAAGAGCTTCTGCCAACCTCCGTACAAACAGCCAGTTTCTACTTTCTAGCAGCATGAATGTGTATTTCTGCCCCCAGGAGCAACGTGAGAGCATCATGTGAGCACGAGTGGTGCAGAGTCCAAAGGCTCCAGCAGACAAACAGCCACCGATACTGATGAGAGCAACATGCCTAGAGAAAATGAAAACATCACTGAAAGGAAAAGGATTTTCCTTATCAAGGCAAATACAAGAAAGGGAACTCTAGTCAGTTCTACCTGCTCCAGTTCCAGGTCATGTCATCACTCAGCACTGAACCACTTTTTTTGAATCCAGCTGGTTTTATCAGAGTAGACGCCAAGAAAGGAGGACAGGCAGCATGTCAGGCCTGAGCTCAGCTGTCCACTTCTCTGAATTTTCTGTTAACTTAAAACCTCCTAAAAGCTGTCCTCCTCTTGTATAAGATTTATTACCTTTCTAGCTCTTCTGTACGGTAAAACTCAAATTTAACTGGTTATACTCCCTGTATAACATCTAATTCTGAGCATCAAGTTCTCATTTCCTTTACATTACAGCTTCTGAAAATGATTAAAAATGGTTATGGCAGTCACTGCAGTCCGGCTTGAACCAGCCATAGCTTCTTAATTTCCTACACTGTGGTTTCTGTAGGAGCAAGAAGCTTTCCACAATACCAGACACCAAGTCTTGTCTAGCAGAACTGGTGGTGGGTGGCTCAGCTAACCTCCACTGCAGCATGTTAAGTATTTCACATGCTTTGCCAAATGTATATTGCATATACAAACGCCAGAATCATTTTGGGGTGATAACTTAATTATTCCAAAGGTTACCACTCATTCTTCTGAGTGGAAGGAATCCCAACAGTGATTTTTCTTACAAAAGGAAGAAATAGTAGTCTGGTACCTTAGACAGACTGTACCAGGGGAGGGGGATTTGTTAGGAAGATTCAGATATCTGCAGATGACTTTTGATGCCTTCCCTCAGCAGTTCCTGGCTGCACGCACTGGGGGAGCTCAGCTCTCCACAGCACTAATTTTATGTGGGCACAAGAGGCTGTTAATAAGGCTGAAACATGGACAAATTTTTTAGTCTCATTGTCTCCAATCAGGTAAAAGAATAAAGAAGGAAGTTATAAAGGAGAATACAAAGACTTTTAAAAGGCAGCCGCACAAATAAAGAGTGAATTCATTCTCACACTCAGCTGATTCCAAAGGCTCAGAACAGCAACAGCTCTAACAGAATTTTGTGGAGCCTTTTAGTGCTGCAGCGAGAGAGGAAGAGAACACTCTTTTCAAATACTTTTCTAGGTGGTGGTGGTAGCAAAGTGCTACCAGTTTTGGTGAGAAGGAAGGTGGCCCAGCCACCCCCAGTTTGGGAAAGAAATGGTGCGCACAAGTCATACCATATTCCTGAATTCAGACTATGATCAGAATAGTTTCCAAGTATTTTGTCACTATTTACTGCTTTACACTCTTCAATGCAAGATAACCTCTTATTGCAATCAGAAAGCTAACCCAACAGCAACCAATCACCCACACAATCCAAGCAAAATCGCCTACAGATCCAGACAACTGAGTGAATAACCTTCCGTATCATTCGCTCAGCCTTACTCCTGACTGTAACTCTGTACACAAACCTCCCTCTTGGGTGTGGAAACATATGTGGCTCCATCTGCCTCACAGCTGGCTGTGTCTTCTTGCATAATAATTGTGCAGCATCAAAAATGTAAGAAATCACCACCAGCTACCAGAGAGTGCTGCATTTTGGCTCCCTTTTCTCATAAGATGCCTGTAAATTTTCTGTGCCACAGCGAAATGACCGCATCTGTTGTGGAGTGGAACACAACAAACAAATAAAGCCCTTCTTGTATTTCTCTCCCCTCCACAAACCCAGGACTGCAGGCCCTTAGAATGAGAACAGCCAACTACATTCTCATTTTGAGGACAAACTCACTTCTCAGGAGTTCTGATTCAGCACATACTTTACCTGTTAAACAACAGCCTCAGTGATGGCACCTCTGAACACTGGAGGCATTATTGTTTGGAGCCTATGAAACAAGGCTGGGAATAAAAACATCCCCATTGCACTGAAAAAAAATACATACAACAAAAACACACTTGAGGAAGATGAAACCATGGTATTTACTAAGTCTATTGGATTACAAGGCAGCGGAGGAAGTAAGGATATTTCCACGGAACAGCCTGGATAATCAAGGTCAATGAATAAATATTGCAGATTCACCCCACAGAAGAAATTATCATTGTTGACAGCAACATGTAGGAGACAGCACACTTTGGTTCCGTTTAGAGCCTGAGGAACTGGAAGTGACATGAGCTTTGGAGTTCACTCAGTTTTATTCACATTGAAGTATTTCCTTCACACTTACGTGCATCACAACCAGCGTTCATTCTGAGTGTTGAAGTCATGCTGATGTAATTGGAACAAACCCCACTGCTTTCTGTAAAGCAGGTTTGAACAGTTGGGGTTTTCACTCAATCTACACACCGCTTTCTACAAGACAAGTTTGTACACAGTTTTCACTGGCCCTGTCTGATCTATTGGGTGTAAACATAACCCATGATTTATCAGCTTGCTCTGAAGCTAATCCACACTCCCATTTAAGAAAGGAAAAAGGCATTTGCACTGGGAGAAGCCTGATGTTTATCCTGCTTTTAATTGATGTCTCCATTATCTGACTGCTCAAAAGGACTACAAAAGCAAACATCACAGTACGGGTTTCTGACTTGCCTAATCTCTCCCTGTCCAGGCTGATGTATTGATTTCAGTTGAAGATTAGCCAACACTGAACTGTAACGGATTTCATTCAGTGTCAATTAGGCTCCATGTAGAGTCCGAGGAACTGGAAGGGTCACGTCTTTTGAGGATGACTCAGTTTTAGCTGAAATGAAGTACTATTTCCTTCACACGCATATCACCTCCAATTCAGGGTGAGGAGTCACTCGGTATAGCCAAGATCTGTGGTGTTTCATGCCTGGCCAAAGATCATTAAAGTGAGGCTTCAATTAAGTGAAGCTTCTATTGAGAGGAAGTTCTTGGAAGCTGTAGTCAAAGTAGTGGATATGCTTATATGACCTGGTGAAACATAAGTCTGTCTTCTGGTCACCTAAGAGGTTTTATTGTAGACTGCTGCCTGATGGCATATTGTTGACACCATGGCACATGCTCCATTGCCGTATCACACACCAGTGCTGTTTAAATGTATATGAGCAATATGCTGCTTCAGCAATAATTTTGTTTCTTTAAAGCAGTGGCAAAAAATGAGGAAAAAATGGATTTATATTGCTTAGTTATTCTATCTCTCTTTCCAGAACTACAGTTTTTCCTTATGTTTATAGAGGAAGGTTGCACATGCATGCACAATTTGCTGTTCTGTGAAATTCTTAAAGGAAGGGATCTCAGATCTCAAGTCCTTTCTAATATGTGACTATGTCACAGGAAGAAAAAAAAAGTGTCTTAGACTCACTTTAGGAGGGAATTCTTCAAGGCAACTCCCAGAATTAGGAAACAAATCCCATCTATTCACACTAAATGTCAGGTGAAATGGAAAGTCTCATTTTAACATTTAACACATGTTCAGATCTCAGGATTCCCACCCTCCACCCCTCTAAAGAACTCAAATGCATATACCACTGCCATTGGGTTTGGTACCTCTCTTGCATAATATGGAATGACTGGATCCTGTAGATGCCACATACTTTTTTTCTTGCACTGCTCACCAGTGTATTTGCAACTGCTTTTCACACACATTTCAGAGGTGGTTCGGACATTCTCTTTATGAGGGTTACATCAATCGCTCTTTTGTAGAGTCTCAGCCTGATAATCGCAGAAGAGTTGGATTATAACCTAGAGGGTTTGCTTCTATTTTTTTAAACAACAGGCAGTGTTCTTACTATGCTAAATCCTTGTTACTTGCCAAGCTCTGAGAATAATACATTCTTAGATTAAGTGTATGTCTACCTTAAGGAAGCAGTTTTCGTAACTGCAGATCCAGCCCACCAGTAGCTTACTGTTCTGGAAATAGCTGTTGCAGAACAGGCACTAACTTTTCCTCTAAACACTACAAACCCAATTTTGTAAGAAAGCAGCTACCGGAGTACAGTCCTTCAGTGCTTGTTCCTTGAAAAAACAAACAAACCAGGATCACTATGAAATACACCCATTCAAAACAGATCTTTACACACTGCTAAAATACAACCTGCCATTTTATTTTTAACATTTACCTCAGAACCGAGTGAAAATGAGAATCTTTTGTAAACTCCACAACCATCGAACAGATGCAGGGTCTACATATGAATTCAACAGTTACATGAGCAAAGCTGTGTGCTCCTCCCTCCATCCTCCAAGTATCAGAATAGACTCTATCCATGTTTCTGACATACAGAATGATGACTGCAATCATTTGAGTGTTCTTATCGACACTGTAAAAACCTATGAAAGACTGAAGACTGCAGGATGCAGCAGCAAGAACTGGGCTGCTCCCTAAGGGGAAGCTGAACTGAAGGAGGAACTGAAGACACAACACGGGCTGGGCAGCGAGCTCACCCACCCACTGAGACACAGTCCCACAGCACTCAAAGTGGGTGATGACAACAGGTCCTGTCAACAGTCCAGTGACTGTCAGGCAAAAGCAAGGTAATAAGTCAGATCCAAGGTCAAACTGGGAAATACAAACAGTAGTTCATGAACAGGACTGGGTACAACACCTGTGATAAAGCTGAGGGCAGGACTGATGGCCCAGGTCTAAGCTTAGATAAGGCTTTTGGACCCGGGGCTGGATGGTGGGTATGCCCTACAATGGATCCATGCCAACTCTTCTAGGACCTTCTGCTGAAGACTCAAACTCATACTGGGTTCTCCAGACTGCAGCCTTTTCTCTCTGACATTCTTCCCCACCTCTAAAGAACATAAAGGTGCAATACAGAGGCTCCTCTCAAGCCTCTACCATTATTACAGTGGAGCTGCCCCTTTCTTTGCAATGGCAGGTGGTGGTTAGTAATTAGAACTTGTTTTGCACTCTCAGTAACTTAGATAAAAAATAATTCAAAACATCTACTCTAGCAGAAGACAGACACAAGCTTCAAGTTACACAACAAACCTCCTGTTAGACTCTGAAAATGTGGCCAAACATCTCAGAACTTCAACCTTGTGCTCTATTCTGGATAAAACACAGTAACAGACAAGAATCAAAGCTTCTACTGGTCTATCCTCAGAACTTGAAGGAAAAGAGGAAACAAAGTCAGCACCACTTTGCACAGCTGGATTAGGAACATTGAGTTGTTTGGAGATACTTGACATACAAGTGTGTTACATAATCACACACAGACTTGGCTTTGTGAACACAGGCTGCTGCTTTGCTCACATGGCAAACTAAGATAAGATTCAAATGTAACTGAGGGAACATTGCGGAAAAGAATAAAGAACGTGTTTTCAGCCAGAAATCCTTATTTTTTGAGATGGAAACTGAAAAGATTCTTTTTAAACAGAGATGGAAAGTTTCATAGCATGATGAAAAATAGGGGTTGTCAAATGTAGGTCAGCAATCATGCTGGGTTATACAGAATTCCTATTGGTGTGGAAAAATCTCTCCTGGTAGACATATGTTTCATCACAAAATCAAGACAATCAATGACATTGCCTCATCACTTTGTCACAGATAAAAATTAAACATAGCTCTTCCCACCACAGTTATTAATAACCTAACTCCAAATGCAGTCAAGATTTGAAAGATGAATTGTCAAAACCATCTCCATCAGATCTCACTGGTATCACATCATAAAACCCTCTGCTGTTTAC
The DNA here is from genome assembly GCF_000710305.1 of Buceros rhinoceros silvestris. Taxonomy (NCBI): domain Eukaryota; kingdom Metazoa; phylum Chordata; class Aves; order Bucerotiformes; family Bucerotidae; genus Buceros; species Buceros rhinoceros. The sequence continues at coordinate 6,086 of NW_010391195.1, read as the reverse complement.
ATAAGGCTGTTAAGACCCAATTTGCCCAAGCTGCCAATTCACCAAGGCCAAGGGATAATATAAATGCAACTACTTTAGGTTCATTGTGTGTAATCCTACAAAAAAACGTGCAAAAGACTTTACAGAGCATTTTTAAAGAATGAGGGAAAGATAACTCATTTGATTGCATTGTGTTTGAGTAGAGAAGGTTACAAGAAGGGAGTTTGTGCTCCACATGAGAAAATAACAGCTCCGAGAAAGGAAGAGTTATTGGGGCTTTCTATCTGGGGTCACAAGGTGTCCCCAGAACTTACACCAGCCAATGTGTGCTATATGAACTCCAGAACAAGTGAAGACTTATCTGTTTGACCTCATGCCGTGTCCCACAGCTACCATTAATTGCTCATCATAATCTTGTTAAGATGTTCTCAAAGGTTAAGTAAATCAGCATTCCATAAAGCCTTGAATACAGTAAGTGCCTTTGAAAAAAACAGTGCCTTTTTTGCACTGTTAAACATCTTTTAAACTGCCACTGCTTGCACCGCATGTAGATCTCCCCATTTCTCATCAGTGCCTTTTTTAGGCAAAGGAATCACTGAGTCACTGCCACAGGCTGCTCAGGGGCAGAAAAACAACTACAATCTGATAACCTAACACCATTTTTAAAAGAAACAAACTTCGCTTCTCCCCCCACCCCATTTCTGGAGGGAAACAAGTCAGAAGAGTCTGGAATGTACCAAAACTTTAGATGCATTACCTCTTAAAAAAGCAAAGCCTCCTTGCAATACTTGCTTAATTGGTTCATTAGCAATAACAGAGCTTAGCTCCCTAATGCACACTTGAGTCAGCAAATTCCTTGTCCAGGCTTAGACAAGCTGGAGAAGTACCATCTCCTCCAGATGGAAATTAATTATTAAGCCACATTTATCAAGCCAGAGCAGCAGTGGGGCTAGCACCCCAGGTAGCTGCCAGTGGCCTGAAAACCCTTCTACAGCCTTCATTCACTTCTAAGGTGGTTGGATTTGCTCAGTTGTCCAAATCAGGCTGCTTACATTAAACCCTCAAGGCCAACGCACCAGAGACCAACATTGCTGCTATGATCCCTCCTCTCCACTTACACCCAGTCTCCTCCAAACAACACAGGAGTGAGGCACAGTTACTGATCACACCACTACTAAGCTCCCTGGTTTTGCTTACTCCAGCTGTGCCCAACCTATGCAGTCACACATTCACCTTTTCTAAAGGAGTTGCTTTTATTTCTGCCTTTTGATGTGGAACTGCAGAGGTTCTGCTTGTTTCTGTTTATGAGCAAGAGAAACTCAGGTCTGATCCACTGCTCTCAAAGTAAGCCAAGGACAGAAGGGCTGTGCTCTAGAGACGGGCTGAAACAGAATTGCATGATGAATTCACACCTTTCAAAAGATGCCATGACAGGGCAACCTACACATCTTCTCACAATCTCAGCACACAGTACTTGAAATCTGCCATTCTAGACACCAGGGGCTATAGAAAACCACACCTCAGATTCTCACTTCTTTTTCTCAACCTGAATTCATTCATGACCCCTGGTAACTCTGCTAATATTGACCTTTAGCTTACGTAGTATTTTACTCTTCTGGTACCTGTAGTTTATTCCCTTGATGTATTTATAGGCACCTATCATATCTTGTCTGCACCTTTATTTACCCAGGCTAAACAAGCCTGATCTTTAAAGTGATCTCCGATATGATAAGCCATCCATTTTCCAAATAACCTGAATGGCTCTTCGGTAAACCCAATTCTGTTTGAACACACCTGTCTTGAAAACTGACGGCCTAGGTCATGCACAGTGTTCTCCACAGCCCTTGCAAGGGCCAAGTACAACAGAATTAACTACTTCATCTCTCCCGTAAGTATACGGACGTTCACAATTCTAAAATCCAATTTTTAACCTAGAGGGCTTACTCCCTCCCTGACAGCTCTTCCAGGGTTTGATATAACCTATTCTGTTTTCACCCTTTTTTTTGCAAATCATCCTGCCTTCTGCCTTCTCTGTCTTACATATACCACACCCCTAGTCCTCATTGTCATGCTGTTGATATTCCTACCCCCTTTTGAAAGAAGATCAGCTGCTCCTCTCCTTCCTTCCCTGCTTATTCTCCTTTTCCCCTGTCCTCTTCTGCTTTATCTTCTGGATATTTCCCAAGAGATTCTTAAGCTACAAACTGCAGATAAACAAGCCACTGAGCCACAGACATGTAAGTGTCCTCAAGGAACAAAGGCTGCTCCATTCACAAGAAAAAAAAGGCCTACACAAAGCATAAAGTTGTTTGCCATAGCCTCCCTGCTGGCTTTCTTGGTCAAAAGGCTGTTTCTAAACCCAGCAGTGATCTGTCTGTGGTTGCAGTTAAACATCTGAATTGTCTCTTTCTGCTTCATTAGTTGTGAAATTGAGTGAAAAATACATTCACATACAGACTGATAAAAGAGTATTAATAAAATCACATAAATCCTCTGAGTTAAGTGGTCAGCTTTTGCTACAGTGGCATCGAGGTCCTCCAGCTATTGTACATAATACCGTTACACACTTCCAAACATCAGTCAGTACAAGCACATTTTATTCACTTGCAGAATCGGTATACTTGAGGAGCTAAAAATCATTCCTTGTGATGTCTTGCTATGATTCCAGATCTGCAACTTGAAATATGCCCAACCTCCGGCAACAAAAATGCTAGTCTAATCATTTATGCTGATGGTATTTATCACTCAAATCTAAGTCACGCAAGTCAGAAAACGAGTTTTTTACAGGACAACCTTAAGATGTGGGGTTTTACATGTCTAAAGTTCCTCTCCCTTCATTGAAAAGTTCTCTGAACATATTAGCAGAGAAAGAACACAGTGTGTGAAGGCACAGAGATTAAAAAATACTCTAAAAAGGAGTTCTTGGGCATGAGTGGATTATGAAGTCTACGTTCATTCATTCTTCTATATGCTCCTGAAGTATTAGAAAGACTAAAGGAAGTGAATAAAATCTTAACGTCATAGGCTTGAATTCTGAGTAGTCCTAATGTTTAATTCTTTGCATCTTATCACCCCTGAACACACATATTTAAATGGAATACCGTAAGACATCCCCTCTGGCTTTTCATGGTGACTGGAGAGAAACAGAGCACGGTGGCAGGGATGGCCATTTGAAGAAGGGATAAGAGAGATTATGAAATGGTAGTTCTCCAGAAGAAAAACAACATACCACAGCTGTGCCTCTTACTGTGTTTTGAGCAACTTCTCCAGACTATCTCGGTCAAGGGAAGCTGGTTTCTTTCATTTCAGGGGCCAATGAGTTGATAAATTACATTGTGCTTCATGAGGCCTTGAAAGCCTGGCTGGCCTCTGCCTCCAGCTCTCAGCAGCAGCACTGGTCATACACAGCACGCTTTACTCACAAGAAATTCCCTGAGCCAGGGACGTACATGAGCTTGGTGTCAGTGACTTTTGTTCCTCAACCTCAGATCTCCATTCATCAACATGAAAGGGGGTTTATTTTGGGTTTTTATTTAACATCAACCTGAGGAATTTGTCAGAGACTGAAGGATCCTACCTACTTTTTGAGTCCCCCAGGGATACAAGTTTCTCTCTCCACATGAGCATGTAAAACATACATCCACTACAGCATCATTACATCAATAAATAATTTTATCCCACAGCAGGAGAATTTTATAGAAGGAGAGCAGATTTAAATGGTTCAGAATCAAAACTCCCAACTGAATAAACCTTTTTTTTTTTTTTCACATTTCTTGAAGGAAGAAAATTTATTTCTTCAAGCTTGGTCAGGAAAGAGAATAATGTATCTCATAGAGAACATCTAAGAAAGTTAAATATTTTAAAATACATTGCTTAGTACAAATATTATTTCACAGGGGAATTGTTTTCTGTTGCTTTATGAGGGTTAACATTACGCTGGCAAAAGTGCAAGTTTTAAACAAGTGCTTGTTTAAAGAATACTGAAGGGTAAACAATACCATGACTGCGCAAAACCTGTGTTTCAAATGTGGAGTTATGGTCTCATTTCCTGTATATTTTAAACTTATGTAGTATGGTTGTATAAATATTACAAAAAGAGGGAATTATTATAGCCATAATAAGAGCAAGTATCCAACAGAGTGGTTCTAAGTAGAAAGGCAACTCTAATTGAAAACCTAATTTTTAGGGTTGCAATTAGAAACCTGATTGAAAATCAGCAGCAGAAATTCTGCTGTATCAGGAAGGGTAGGAAAGTTCTCTTTTACGCAGAAAGCCATAGGACAGAAAATGCCCTTTCTTAAATTTCCTCAAAGACAACAAGAAGAAAAGTGTATTATTGTTTCTAAAGAATCAAGAGCTAAAAATGACAGAGCATTCAGCA
>NW_010391195.1:0-1635 GCF_000710305.1 Buceros rhinoceros silvestris | reverse complement strand
CAGGAGAGTTACTCAGCTTTTGCACTAAAACTACAGAAAATAAGTGGGATCTTACAAAGACTGAGGTAAATAAGATCTTTTGAAAACGGGACCTCATGCAGTTTGGATGCTTTTATTTATGTTCTGGGCTCTCAAGTGTGATCCCACATGGCATTTCCTCCCCACACTGACCTCGCCCTGATGGATGAAAGGGGAAAGGGGCTGTAAGAATCCATATCCGTCAAACTTCACAGGACATGCAGCCCAGCCAGAAAGCCCAGCCTAGCAAGGGGAATAGAAAAAAAAGTAGTGTTAAAGACAGCTCTCATTAAACGCTGCAAAATCATTTTGAATGCAAGTGCTTCAGACTCTTCGCAAAAATTGAAAATATTTCATTTCAGGCCTTTTAAACATTTCAGTGGAGTATCTAAAGTTTATATATAAAGATATAATTGTTTTTAAATTACAAAGCACATAACAGTGTAACTACAATGTTTCAATAGCTCTACTTATTCTTAATGTTCAATAAGCATTCATAAACATCATCACATTACATTTTTCCATTTGTCACAGTGCAAGCCCTAAGTGCCAGATGAAGTTAGTGCCAGAGGAGGAGCTCACCCATACAGAGACAGAATAAAGCAGAGTCTTTGTCTGGAATGTCATCTTCTTTTCAGTTTGAGCTCACCAGATGGCATCACATGGCCTGCAGAAAACCAGTTTCTGTTCCCTCTTAAACTACTGAGAGAATTAGAACACAAATCAGACTCATGACCTCAGACTGTTTGGCATATGACCCTTCCCATTTAACATGGCACTGGAATGATTCTCGCTCATTTGTTCACTGGTTTCAGCTACAACACAGAACACCAACTGCAAACTCACTGCCCTACTTTTACTTGCCTCACCTCAACGTAACTACTTCTTCCCACAGCATCTCCACATCTCGCATTGCTCCAAGCCTTCTCCCATCCAACCTCCTCAACTCCCACTCTTGCAAAACTGCATTTCCAGCTTATTTCTATCTTCCACAGCAAGTCCCCTTCTCAGAGATTTTTTTTTTTAAATTAACTGCTTCAAAATGCATGCTTGTTTTATTAATATAGGGTTTAAAAATGATTGTGCTCTTGTGAAATAGCTCCTTAGATTTGGGAAAAATTTTGTCTTTATCGTGCAGACATTCAGGAAGATACTAGCTAGTCATTTATTTGTTTTTTTTCAGTGCTGGAATTCTCAAAATATGGACTTTATACATGATGTTAAGAGTGTTCCTGTGTAATGTTATTTATTTTCCCTTACCCACACATTCCTGAAGATAAACCAGTCAGAAGTCATCTAAGTGGTCGTGATGCTCAGGCCAGCCACGCTCCCAAGGAGCCGGTGTCTGGGTGCCTCTGGGAAGGCGCATGAGGTTATAAACGATAAAGCAAAAACAAGAGGAAACGAAAGCTGAGGGCCTACAAGCCTTTTCAATACCCCTGCATTTGAACACTGAGGGCAGAGGGGCCCATTTTCACTCCCCCCATTTTCTGTGGCTGCTGTATGTGACCATCCCTCAGGGCCCGCACCCCGCCCGGGAGGGGAGCCGGCCGCTCTGGGCCTCGGGGCGCTGCGCACGAAGCCCACTAGAAGTCACAGAACGCAGAGAGGCGGCTC
>NW_010391194.1:54481-63270 GCF_000710305.1 Buceros rhinoceros silvestris | reverse complement strand
TCCCCACAATAAGGGGGTGCCCGTGAAAGAGTGCAAATAATAATAATAATAATAATAATAAAAAACACAACATGGTATTTCATTTGGTTGTTCTTGTACCAAAACCAACAGTGTATTTCACAAGAGGTTCCAAAAGAAATATCAAGAACTGATTTGAATACGCTGGGCTAGAGAGGTTACAGCATGACACTAGCAGTCCTACTATTTACAAGAGCTCTCTTAAATTCAACATACATCAGAAAGCAAACAGCAGTACTGTGTCTGATTTTTCTATGTTTTGAGAGATTACGCCTCACTGTGTAATTTAGCAGCTTTCACTGTAAACACTCATTGTCTTCCTTACAGCACAGAGAAAGTCTCTCTCAGACAGCCAATATCACACTCCTAGAGCTAGCAACGGCCAAAGCAAACAGCAGTAAACTTTTCCCAAGAACACCTTAATGTCTTATGAACACAAACAATGAGTCTTAGAAAAAGGACAGTCAGGAAAATAAACAACTGAACCACGTTGATCAGAAAAGCTCAGACTGTTTATGGGTGAAATTGCTTCATCAGCATTTTAAGAATTGGCTGTCACCTCTTATGCTGTTAGGACTTCTGTGCCATTGTGATCACCCAGAAATGAGGAGCTGAACAGTATGCAGTGAAAGGATTTACAGACCTACACCTTTAGTTTCGTACTAGTTCTTTAGCTGTTGTTTCTTTTGCATGGTGATTATGGGTGAAGTCAAAAGCCTGATTCCCAGAATCCAAGATCAATAATGGGGATGATAAAACAGCATGTTGTCTTCACAGCCTCTCCGGTGTCTTCCAGATTCCTCCCTAAGCCACATCAGTGAACCCCCATTCTGCAAGAGAACCTCAAAGATGACCAGAGTACCCACCACTACTTCAGTCACCCCTGGCATCACAACTCAGAGCGACTCTGCAGTGCTGACCTACACAGCCAGGGATCCCCCCATCCCACTCCTGCATCCTGCTGATACTCATGCTGTCTTTTATTCTGCTCTTCAATCTCTACAGATCCCAAACCCTCACTGCTTCATGGCACCAATATCGAGATCTGATCTGGCAATCTGGATAACCCAGGTGCTGAAATGAACCATGTTGGTGAGGGATGTCTGCAGGCAGAATGCTTTGCACTAGAAGTTTCACACACACACACAAACACCTGCTCTTTGAAAAACAGCAGATTACAAAGATGCAATTTTCTAAACTTAATTAAGCACACACACACAATTACCAACCCCCTTCTCCTGATTCCTTCTTCAGAATTTAAAAGCAACCAAGGTTTTTTTAACAGGCTATTTAAGCTTGACACTGAAAAGAGATTCCCATGGTAAGGAATTTAAGAACTGCAGAGTGCTTAAAGGGACATATTTAATGCCTAAAAATCTTATATTGAGTTAACAGCTAGCAAGGAATTTATTTCCTTGGCTTTAAGGAAATAAATTGATTCTTAGGCTCTCTTATTTCAATAATTCACCAACAGAAACTCAGTTGCAGCTTTTTTCTCTCCAGCAGGTGATACAGGGAGGATTGTTTGTTTTAATTATTTATTTTCATAGTGCAATGGTTGCGAGATACCAAGGTGTTTCACAGGCCCATGCGTAGAAGAGTATCCTTGTCCTCATGGGAGCACATAGGTGTGCACTGCACCATGAGGAGATAGCAGAAGGATGTAAGGAGGTTGCTGCTCCCTTAAGGGAACCAATTATGATGCTCAGAGAAGGGGAGGTGGCAGAGCAACAGGCAGCCCCGGTGACAACAAAGCCAGAGGAATGCGAGAGGGCGGGGGTGGGTATGACTCCTGGGAGCAGGACACATCAGACCGAGTGATCTGTCATTCCTAATACACAAAAAAGTGTATAGAGAAACAATTTTTTTCATTCCAAATGTATAACCTTCCATTCCTGGTCCTTTCTCAAATGATCCTGGGTATGGAGAATGGCAACTGGACTCCAGCCCTGAAGAGGGCTGTACATCACAGGTGATGTACATGAGCATCCTGCTCACCCGCGTTCCTTACAGCACAACCTGGCACCAGCCATGTGAACAGCCTCTACCAAGCTGATCCTGTCATTGCTGGGGTCAGCTGCATGGAAGCAAGATGGGGAGGCCAGAGAGGCTGCTTTGTTCCAAGGCTCAGCAAAGCACAGGAAATGTGTGAGCGAGCACACCCTCCACCAGCTATAGACACTCTTGCCCCAGCAGATCCAGCCACATGTTTGGCTTCCAGATGCAGAGGGAAGCAGTCCAGAGTGTGCACTTTTACAGCCTTCAAGCAGATGCACATGAATTGATGCTTCCGAAGCATATTCAACTCTCTCTGCCAGGGTCCCCAAGGAGAGCTGACCCCCTGCCTGAACTTTAGAGAGCCAGGAAAAATAGTGCAGCCTCTTTCTGGGAGAAGGCTTCAGGAGTGCAGGAAGAATGAAAGGCACACTGGGTTTTACAAGCATGCCTTGCCCAGGTTCCTTGCCAGTATCTTGCACTAGACATGTAGTGGGGCTTTGAAGGCTGCACTTCCAAAAGAGCTACTCTTTTAGCATCACTAGCAAAGAAGAGGTCCCTACCTATGAGCTCCTCCCTTTACCATGAGTGTATGTTTACTCATGTAACAGTGACAAGGTGGAGGACTCAAAGAGCAAGATTTGGACTGTCCCCCAAAGGTGACTGAAGGCCTAGAAAACAAGAACTTTGAAAACACTTGAGTTCACTTAGTTTAAAGAAAGGACTGCAGGTTGTCATTAAAAGTTGCCACAAAGAGGAAAGTCTTTTCTGAAGACCTCGGGAAGCATTGTCAACTCAGCTTAGACATTAAGAAAAAAATTTCTTATTGCCAGAAAATCTGGGAGTACAGTATTGAGGAGGAAGGTGAAATTTAGAGTGGTGTATGTCAGGAGCAGGTTAGGGAGAGGAAATCTGGCCGTAAGCCAGTGAGATATACTGTATAGCTTCTTTAGGTACCCATCAGCACTGTTTCCCATTTTATTTTCAGAGTGTGAAGTTGCTTAGCTATGCTTGGAACCGGAGGAAGGCATCACAGAGTCTTTCTTTTTAAATCAAACTCCTTCCACCTTTGGATGATCTGTGGACCCATTCAGAAGCACCTAAGTAAACTATGCAAAGCACAACCCTGAAGACTATGCTTATTTTAGATGAGGATACTTTGAAAAAGATTTTTGTATAGTATGGAGGCAAAACCAGTCACCTTACCTGAATTAGATTTAGAGAAAGACTCTGACCTTTAACTTCTGACTAAAACACATCTGAGTTTTTTCTTACTGAAAACACAGTCCACCCTGTAAGAAAAGCCAGAGGTAAGACATAGAACACTCACTCCAATTTGTTCTATTCACCTTGCTCAAATTGAGAAAACATTCAGATATCCAAACATAATATATCAAGGACAACACTGATAATAGGTTTAGAGTTATACTCACCCACAGGTATTAATCTAGAAGGTACATGGGGAGTTCATAAATAAATAACAATAGGCTTCATAAGCAGCACAGAGTTTTCACACCAGGAGTGAAAACCTAAGCAAGTAGGCGTAAGCTGAAGTCAACAAGAGCAATTGAACAATTTGAGAGAGTCAACTGAACAATTTGAATTTTAAAACCAGAAGGGTGCCTATGAGATCTGATCTGAACTCCTGTGTATACAGGTCAAAGAACTCAAATGAAGCTTTTCGCATCCAGGTAGTAAGTTCTACTACTTACTAAGGCAGAGGTTTTTAAGACATTAATAAGAGATTCCAAGTTTGGGGAATCCCAATACAAGCCCAGGGAATTCGTTACAATGATTAATCACCTTCCATTGTTTAAAAAAAGTAGTAATCTGAAATTTATTTCTAGAGTAAATTTCTGTCAAATTTATTTCCAGCTGCTGAATCTCATCGTGCCTTTTCTGCTAGAACAGGATTATCCTAAGTCAGTTGTGGTCAGGAAAGCACTCAACAGCTTAATGAGGCTATCCTGTAAAGAAAAAGGGAAAAAAAGGTAATGCTAAAGAGAAAAATAACTTATCTTACCCAACCCACTTGCTGTGCTGCCTGTGGTTGCAACCGACCCCTGGGGACTTGACCAGCTGGGTGAAATACCACCTATAGCCAAGCGGGGTTTGCCCCAGAATGATTTATAAATGAGATTTGTTTCATCAACACTACACATGATGAGCTTCGAGTGGGCAGCAGTCTGCGCTTACACTGGTCTGGTCTACAGTTCCTCATGTCCAGCAGGGGCTTTCGGATGGAAACACCACTGCAGTATTTTATGGCTTTAGAAATGCTTCTTCTCCGACCACAGCTTAACTACTGTTCTCCACAGTCTCATTTCTGGCTTGGTCTGATAAGATGCTGCTTATCTCCTACTCTATGGAACAGCAAGCGGTGTCTGAGGACAGAGGATTTCAGCAATTTCCCCAAAGGAAGGACCTGCAGCTGCACCCAAGGCAACATGGGGACATCCTAAGGTGCCAGAATTCTGACAAATTGTACTATTTATTAGTTTAACCTCTTTTTCTCTTCAGTGTTTTTGCTTTAAATAAAGTATGACTCAGAAGGCTGCCTGGAACTGACTATCCACTGCCAGTACGAAGATATATCTTGAATTTCTACAGTAAACCTCACTTATGATACAGCCCTTCAGCAGGCGAGAAGAAGGGTGGAGATGTACTCAGGTCTGTGCTGAGGATTACAAGGGCTTGAAGCTTGTAGCTGGCCTGAGTAAAGCAGAAGGGGGAAAGAGCTGCTTAGCTGCAGCAGTATCATCACCAGGTGCCCCTTTTCTGGGTTGATTCTGTCATCTCTTAGACTAAACTCCCTTTAAGCACTTGTTGATTAACAGGAGGCAAGAAATGACAATTGGGTGTAGAATAGTGATGGCAGAGCAACTATAATTAACACTGTAAGACTGTACGTGCTAGAAGCTCTTTTAATACTGTAAATTTAAACAAAAGCAAATCTTTATGCTCTCTAATCAAAGACAGTGGAGTTCAAAAGGGCAAGTGATAGGTTGTAAACCTACAGCATGCCCTATATGGGACACATCAGTGTTGTTTTCAGTTGCACAGTCCTTGCTTTTAGAATTGGGGCAGCATTTTCCCAGCACTGAAGATGCCCAGTCCCTGCCTGTGTTCTGCAGTGTGCCTGTTCTGAGCTCCCACACAATGCTGTTACTGGCTGCCTGCAGCAGCTTCCCTGCAGGGAGGTGTCCAGCCAGCCATACTCCCAAAGAATCAGCTGATTGACTGAGATGGATCGTTTCATTCTCTCATCAGGAGGCAAAGGAATTAGGAATGCAGCAAGAAGGTTAGGAAAGACTAGGAGTATTCGTTAATTGGTATTTAGAGAGGATTGTACAAGCAACTAAGACAAGAGATGACTATTTTCATTTAGCAAGAAAAGTGCTGGGTGTGGCATGAGTTTTTCTTTTAGATCACATGAAACATTCATCAGAATCTTTTTTTTCTTCTAGCAGAAGAGATCTATCCTGCCTCAGAGTTTGGTGCATATCTGAATAAAACTTTGGACTGTGCCGATCCCTGCCAATGACACTTGAGTCAGGCGAGACTTAGCTTGATCTATGCCTCCCAAAGCATAGCTCTTACAAAGGCTGTGAGCACTCACAGTCTGACTTGCAAATGGAAAAAATTTCCTCTAACATCATGAAGAAAGAAGAACAGGGGGTTCTGTCTGCCTACATCCCCTTCATGTCATTTTAACAGAGTCACTTTTAAAAGCATAAACACCCACTCAAAATTAGTACAAATGTTTCCTTCATCGGCTGTCTCTGACACTAATGGTTAAAACATATTTCCATGGTGCACATCCAGCACTCTCACCGCACGGCTCTCCTGTCGCTAAGAGCAGCCGATGCATTCAAATGAACAATTGGCAATAAATAAAAATGACAAGAGCAAATTACAAAAGCGGCAGCTGTGGCCTGGGGAATACTCACAAGCCAGAGAGGTATTACAGTCCTTTCCCCTTTTGGTCTCTAGTATCCACTAACACCCAGTTTGTTAAGCTAGGCTGACTCTTTCTTGTCCTTGGGCCTGGTGGAATCTTGTAGAAATGCAGGGCTTGTAGCCAGCAGGAGATCCCACTCGCCTGTCCATGGAGTGGTGTTTATTTCTTTCCCACAAGCCTACTCCCCACTCACATACTTTTTTCCTCACAGTTTTCTCATCCGATCTAATTTGTAAAAAACAGAACAAAATGCAGTGCAACCAAACTGTTGAGCTATCTGTATGAGCAACTTCACAGTGCAGCACAGACTGTGCATATCTACACAGCAATATTTCCAATTGGTGGTGTTTGGCTTTGCACATTGATAAAACTATATTATCTTCCAATACTCTGGTCAGTGTATTCACCAGAACTTTCCATACAGTCCTTCTGAGCCCCATGCAAAAGCTATCCAAAGTGGAGGTGAATTAAATGTCGTTATGACAGAAGCTTTTAGTTTCTATGATTGTTTTGAGTACTGAGGTGATGTGAAAGACCAGAGCAGATGTTCATGTGAAAGAGTTTGGATTCAGCTTCTAAAATAGGGTTTGTCACTTTGGGCCTGAGCTCGAGAACCAAGGTGTTCCCATCCATCGCTCCGTTGTGTCCAACAGTTCCCAGATAAGCAAATAGTCTGTATCATCCCAAAACAACTGGCTCTCACCTGCACGTCCCAGATCTGCTTTCTCTCTAGCTGTCTGTTGAGACAGGTCTTCTGCACTTCCATCTCTTTTGTGTATAGTGTAGGTGACAACATCGATAATCATCATGCCAGAGATAAACTGGGCACTCCAAGTGTGGCTCTACCAGACCATCTCTTAACTTCCTTCAGGTTCATTATGGAAAGTTTCACATGCACAAACAGAGCAATAGGCAGCTGAAGCACTAAGGTATTATCCTTAGTAAAGGACCGACGTCATCCTTGCACCCTTTCTCTTTTTGGAAAGTCCAATTGTCTGCTATAGCAGTTTATAGGGTTGGGAGCATATGGACTGATCGGTTTTGCTTTCCTGGGGAAAAAAAGGAAAAAAAAAACCCACCAAAACCCACGAAACAAGATTTTATGTAGCTCTCAGAGGCTGCAGTATGTGATCTGTCATTGACAAAAAGAGTAACAGTAGATGTATAGAATAAGCTACTAAGATCCAGAGTCACACAGGAACTATAGTACCCTTATTTAGATGCTCATGTCAACTGATATTAACTGCCTAATGCTAGCCAGGATATTTTTAAGAAGCAGCACTTTAATGAAACTTGATATCTGGAGGCAAGGTGTTAAATCAGTGCTTGTTATTGGAAAGAAAAAAAAAAAATCAAGAACCAGCCGAACCAGCCTTAACGTTCTCAATAAGAAACTCATTACAGTATTCTACATATATATTGTAAATACAGTGACTCATCGAGATCCCAGTGGAGATTAGCTTTTTGTTCCTATTTCTGTGTAAATCACTTGACTGTTGCATTCTATTAAAGCAGTACTGAAGTAATTCTGACTTGTCAGGTTTTGGCATGGCATTTCAATGACATTATGCAAGGTTCTTCAAAGATTAATGTGTCTTATTAAGTGTTCAGCACCCAAGATATGTGATTTTTAATTATACCAGATGCAGCCAAATTTTCCAAAAGTGTGAAAATGTACTAATTAATAGGGAGGTGGAGGGAGAAAGATAAACAGCTAGTCAGAAGATAATACCTCTATGCATCAGTATGTTCCAGGGTAAGTTACCTCCTGTTAAGGTTGATAAGTCTTTATAGGGGTTTTTTTCGACTCTGAGAGATGTCACTGTGGCCTCAGTGGAAACTATCAAGGGATGAAGTCAAGAAGTATCTTAAGAGGCTAGACTTCAGGTCTCGGAGTTGTGCCTGTCTTGAACAACTCTTCCTTTCCGGGAAAGGGTTACAATGAAAGATTGAGTTTGGACACATTTATTATCATACCTTGAAAGTGAACTCACCAAGCAAGAAGGAGGAAGAAGGGAAGACTAATTTGCTCTCAAAGACTCTTGATTAAAACAGATATTTTCAATTAAGTGTGATTGTTTTATTTGAATATTATATAGATCAAAGTGATTTAATCTGTCAGTCAGATCGGGCTCACATCTGGAAGAGCCAAAACAAACGAGAATGGAAGATGCTGTTCTCAATTACAGTCCTCTAGGCAAATAATAATTATTTGGTTTACTATTATTAAAGGAAAAATCTCAGGATGATCCACAGAAACAGTCAAACACTGAAATACAGAAACACTGGTGTGTTAATTTAAGATTAGACATCAATAAGTTACATTTCCTAAGAGAAATACCCCAGCAGAACTGCTTGTGATTTTTTTTTCCAATTTGTTTTGAGGGGAAAAAAAAAAGGCAAAACAATTTCTCATGTTATTCTTTTGCTCTCTAGCTTTTTTATTTTTACTTTTTAGAGAAGAAACAAGTATTTCTAGCAGAAAATAACTTCGGGGTATTGAGGTTTTTGGCAGTAATTAATTTGTAGGCTTTTATTATGCTTGATAAACATAACTTTTTAAGAATTCAAGCTAAGGATCTTCAGTCCACCAGAGGTACTTTTACAGACAATCTTCAGATTTCTGGGTTGTAACTTAATTTCACTTTTGCTCCTGATCTGGCCTTAAGATAATAGGATGTGACTGCTGGCATTTAGAGAAGGTGCCAACTTACAGGAACTAGCGTCTGCTATATTGCATAGGAAGAGTGAAATCTGGCAAGAGTCATAGGCTAGCAAGCACATAGCAGAGATGAGTTCCAGCACAGAGCTCTAG
>NW_010391194.1:21379-54357 GCF_000710305.1 Buceros rhinoceros silvestris | reverse complement strand
TTGGTTGAGGTCACTTTCATAGCACTTAAAACTAGCATTTAAAGACATGGAGTTTTGCAGGGCTCTAGCAGTTTTCAATCAACCAGCAGGTTCAATGGAAAACTTTTAAGACATCCTCAAAATATAACTAAGAAAAAACAACCATTATCATTAAAGTAAAGTAGCTATCCAGAAGCCTGTATGACCTGGGGAAAATCTGCATGGGTTCACAAACATAAGGCTGAGCTTCTGAGAAAAAGACACTTGTGTCAAGAGTGGAAGAAACTGTGTGTCCACCCGGAGGTATGTCAGTCGCAGCTTTACACAACCAAAGCCTTCTGCTCCCCCGCTTTCAGGCTCCCGCAGCACAGACTTCTCTGGACTGCTGTCAGAAAGTCAGAGATCTTGCCATGACATAGTTTTCTTCTACCATGGCAGAGGGCTGCTGAGCAACCTCTCCAAGCTATGGGTGTGGAAAAGAAATTCAGACAACCCTATCTGACTGACCAGAAATCCCACGTCAAGGCTTTGCTTTGCCCTTATCTCACTGGAATGAACTAACCAGCCCTTGCTTCTGCAAAAACTACCAAGGGATTACGCAGACTCCTGGGTACGCCCATTCTTCACATCACACACTTCTGCTAAGGATGGCAGCCTGGTGGAAAAGAAAACAAAATCTAACAGTCCATCATGTAATGAAACTCAAAGGTTTCAATGTCCCCACCCACGAAGGGCCAATCCAAACTTGTCTGAGTTTAGGACTGATGTTGGCCTTACACACAATGAGTAAGTAAACTTGGCACTTTGTTGCTTCTCAAAGACTTAGGGCAAGTCAGCTGGATGCTCTTGTTGGGAGACAAGGCAGCCTCTTTGAACTCATCTATTGAAGCAGAGGTCATCTTGATGTGTAAATAGCCTTTCACTGTCTTTCACAGGTGTTCTGTCCCATCTTATTTAAACAGGAGTGAAAAGACCTTTTTTGATCAGGTACTCTACGCTACTACAGAAGACAAGCTGTGCAGCTTCACCACTGTTTCTTTTCAAAACTGGGTTGGCCAATACTAAACTTTCTGTACAGATGCCAAGTGATGGAGGATTTACCACATCCTTTGGCATGTAACTGCTTTATCAAACTTTCTAAGGAAAGAAAAAAGAAAAAAACAACCACACACACACAAAAGAAACCCTGAAATTCAATATTCACAGACTTATGGCTTCTGTGTCTGTGACTGGATCCTGCAATTTCTCCAACTATTCAGCTATACATCCAATTTTTCTGCCTGTGCATCTGTTTATTGGCAGCGCTCAAGTCACCCCTTAATCTTTTGTGTCATAACATAAATTTATCTAGCTCCTGTATTATCTGGCTACCAGGCATATTTTCCATATGTGAAACAGATACCAACTTTAAACACTAGGTATAGTGGTCAGTGCCACCACAAATTAGGCCATTCGTAGGGAAGGTGCTTCTAATGGTTTAAAACTGTGCCAGATTTAAATAATGACACAAGAGATTACAAAAAAAAAGAAAAAAAACAAAGCGCCGGTTTAGCCATGTAGATTCCTGCGGCACAGTTTGTAGGAAGAGGTAAGGTTTTTCTTTAGACCAACTGATACAGCTCGAAAACATCAGGCACATGCTTCCAGGCATATGAGCCCTTTGTCAGGTCTGAAATACAAGAAAAACACTTCAGGCTAAATACAAGTTGAGAACAAGCTGCTTTGAGTTTAACTTTATTATGTTAATCAGTCAATTTAAGAGAAAGGTGTGCTTTGTGTTGTAATTCCCCAGTTCATTACATATGGAAGAGTTCTTAAATTCCGAAGTGCTGATACGATTCAGACATATTTTGTTGTACTATTTGCTCATCGTTCAGCCTAATAAGGAGAACACCCAGGAAGTGAAACTCAGTAGGAGCAAAGTTCGGTCCGTGCCTATCGCAGTGCTGCATGGTCTGGTCGCTGACACCGTGTTTGGGAACGCAGACCTCTTCGGTGACTCCAAATACCTCCCTTCCCCTTCATTTAAAAAGCTGTTTTAATTGCAAATAAAAGATCAAGGAAACTGTTCCACCAAATACCAGCTTCGTGATAACCTAAAGGGACAAAACGAAATCCAGTTTGCTAGTTTCACTGACACTAATTTTAAAGCAACATAGTTGATCTATTTCAAAGGCAGGAAGACCCATTTGATCATCTGCTCTGACCTCCTGCAGAGGTGCATGTTGTATTGGTTAATAAAAGCTAACTGCACAGAGCAGGCTCTCCGAGCCAGATCCCTTCATTTCTCAGTCAGTTTTGAAGCCTCCTGTTCTTTTCCACAGTTACTTAAATCTTTGCGTGTTGTAATGTTATACAATATGCAATGTCCTGACCTGAACTTCTTCAGTGTTCCAACATCAGAAACGCAAATATTTATGCAAACAGTTGTGATAGTGTAAATAATGAGGAAATAACAGTGGAGCAGAGAGGTATTTCCTGGAGGTTTAATGCCTAGGCAGGAGCTGATGCTCTGAGCAGATCTTGGTCAGTTATTAAATGACTTGCCATTGTCTATAAATAGATCACAGTTGCTATTGTTATATAATGAAAACGGAAAATTAAGTATACATTTGGTGACCTGTGGCACGGGCTTTGTTTCTGGGTCACAATTAATGCATACATCATGCAGAATAAATGTTTGCAAGACTCCAGCCCTCAGTGATTGATTAATTTCTCCAAAATCCACAATTTCATGTCAAAATTCCTCATTGGCTTGTGAGCCTCTTGCTCTGCATGACCTGCTGCTTTCCTGAAAACAGGAAAAAAGATGACTGAAGGAAAGGCTTTACCTTGAGTTCCCATTTCTGTCTCTCTGAGTAATGTTACTGTGAGACCTACAGGTCACCTGGCAACATTATGGGAGTGTTTAATTATACCTGGGAAATGCTGTGTCCTATTGCTGTGGCACCGATGAGCAAAACCACATAAAACTCAAAGATTAATTTGAAAAGCAAACTCCTAAAGGTTTGGACATTTCTCTTTTTTGCTTCTGCCAGTTAAACCATTCCACAAAAAATTTTCAGTGGTCTGCCTATTGCTTTGATCTCTTTTTTCCCAAACCCCACCTAATCTTGCTGGTCATAGGAAACAATGAAACAACAACAAAAAAATTATCTATAAAATACCCACAAACCATCGCCTTGTCACATGTCTGGAACTGGTGCATTCTCACAGTTCACTAGAGAAGCAGTCTTTGAAAGTCTGGTAATTTCAGGTGCATTTGGATAAAGACTGGGCAGAGCTCTTTTACACCTTGACCGGAACAGATACCCCACATCACAATTTGGAAGGACCAGAGCCCATTTTCTATGCACAACTGCCTTTTTTCAGTGTCAGATCACTGGAGGATCTGTGTCATTACCAAACAACAACAAAACTATATCTCTGCCCCTGTTTTTTACCCAGAATTGGCCAGTCCAGCTCCAGAGCACGAAGGCAGAAGCAGAAGAGGTGGAAAATGAATGCACAGAACACTCGCCTCTCAACATTAAGTCAGCAGTTCTCAAGTTAATTTCAGGATGGCACAACTGAGCTCTTGGAAATGTGTGTGTACATACCCTGTGGGCACAGAGAGATTTGTCATTTTTATAGACAGCTGGAATATATTTGGAAGTTGTAAGACTGTGACCATCCTATATCAAAGGCTGTTTCATAACAAAACGCTGTAGCGGTCCATTTATAGAAACAGCATACTGCACTCTAGCTGCTGTGGGTAAAACCAAATACCCTCCCTGCCTTCCTAAAACAGCATAAACAGCATGACCTTCCCCCAGAAGAGCCATTTCCATACAAGAAATAAAATTAAAGAGGAAAACATTGTCCTAGAGGAAGAAACCAGGGACACAGAAGCAATGTTTCCAACCTGAAGTTGTCACATGAGGGGGAGGTGGACAAGCGAAGGCAGCAACCAACAGGAATACTTTGTGACTGCGTAATTTGCTGAACTGAGGCGTGCACAAGGAAGAAGGTTGATGGAGGGTGGGCATTTATTTTAGAAAGGAAATTTGAATCCCATGGGAATGACCACAGTGGAATGAATCCAGCCAAGAGAAGTGAAACGGGTCATAAATAACAGGAGTCTTAGGTCAAGCAGCAAGGGATTGCAGCAAAACTCATCTGGATAGTAGAAGGGCAAAACTACTAGCCTACAAGGTCCCCAGGCTCCCAGGATCACCAAGGATGTCTGTAACTGTCTAACTTACTCTCAAGACAGTACTTGACATCTCTTCCAGCTCCATCATCTGGTCTTCTCATTTGATTTGTGACTGGCAGGGGTGTCCAGATCTGCCTCTCTAGAATTTTACAGCTGCTGTCACACCTTGCCCACCTTCACAGGACACAAACCCTTCATTGTACCCCTTCTTTCCACTATGGTAATTCTACCGTCTCCCTTACATTCACACAAACACTCTCATTAGATTGTAGTTTTGAGTACATTTAAGTATGACAAATTTACTCTCCATATGATAGCCAGAGAGAAACCTTCTTAGTTGCCTTGTTCAATCTCACCTATTACAGGAAAGCATTTATTTTTTGGTGAGGAGGGAGAAGTATTAAAATATCACAGCATCATATTACAGAGATCTGATTTTATAGCACAGACAGGAGAAATTATGTTGAGTATTTGCACAAATAAGTGAAGTTTTAACTGCAGTTAATTTTCCCAAGCACAATCATGCATGAGTATATTACTTCCCTATTAATCTATTAAAAACTTGGTGAATATACAGTTGATCAATTAATTTCATCAAGATTAAGTCAACAAGATGCCTAATGGCATCCAGCTGCTATACTGCCTTCATGTTTACACGAGAGGGTCTGCTGGGTCCCCTGCAGGATGAGTCCACTGCAGAGTATCAGTGATAGGAGCGACAATCATATGTAAACAAATATGAACACACGTACTATGCGCTTCAAGGTACAGCATTTTTTCCCATATTTCTGTCTTCGAGATTAAAAAGTAATGCAAGACAACTAGTGCTTTTATAATACTTCTACTATTTCTCCCATAGCCACAAAAACCCAAAAAACCCAAAAAACCCCAACTATATAAACATGTTTGAGTGTTAAGAAAATGGTGATTTTGGGGCACACGTCTAGGTGTGTCTGCGTACCCACAGCTGGTTTTTGGAATGATCCCTTCTTCATCCATTGCAAAGTCATAAGAAACTTCATTCAGATCATCTATGCAAATAACAAGAAATGCTCCTTTTGAAGGACACCTGAACTGTTAAGGGCCTGAAAGGCTTTTTTTTTTCTTACAAGAACTTTCAATCTGAGAAGTCATCCTTCATCTTAGGAATTTGTTTCAGATGGGGACCAAGCAATAATTGCCATCCTCCTCCACAGACTTGTCTTGTAATAAGAAACATGTGCACAGCTGGAGGGGTGCGAGGTTGGGATAGGACTGGCAGTGGAGATGCGCACGTTCAAGAGCAGATGGAACACTGCTTTTTATTAAGAGAGAAGCAGAAGATTCAAAACACCTGGCAGAAAGGTGCTTGCTTTTCCCTTCAGTCTCATGAAAGCCACTGTGACCGGGGAGGCATTTGCATGCAAAACAACTCAAAAGTAAGGGGGGGAAAGCGTAAAGGTGGCGGGGCGGGGGGTGGGGGAGTTAGAAACTGGAAAACTTTTCATAATAACTGTGAGGGATTGGATAATTATGAAGCAGAACTGATACTGCTCAACTGTATTGTAAAAAATAGAAAACATTTTAGATTAGCTTTATTTGGAAAATGTGTATCATATTATCTTGGAAGGAATCTAATGCAATTTCAGAAAAATACATTAGCCACTTTGGAGACTACAGCTTACCAGTGTCCACACCTACAGTGATGTCTATCACTCCATACAACTAGAGATAACCAAAAGAACAGAACAAATATAAAACAGCCAGTTGGCCAAATCTTTGCATACCAAAGGTTTTGAGAAGCTGTTCACCGGTTTCCTGAGGCAGAATATGATTTATCATCAGAAAACAGGACAGACTTTTATCAGCCATTGGAAATAACTGGGAAGCAGTTTTAATGGAGATAACAAGCTACAGTTCCACAGAAGAGGCTGAATCAGAAAGTCTCACTTTTACAGAAACTTCTGTCATATAAAGATTTCTATAAAATAGCAAATGCCTCCCTGAAAGGAAGCTCTGAGAAGAATCCCTTCGATGAAAAAGGAATTGGTAGAAAGAAAAAAACACGAATTCTGAAAACCAGCCTTCTTTCAAGTTATTCACCAGACAGCCTTGATTTTTTTAAAGATATATCCCAAACCATGGTACTTTGCAAGATAATCCACAGCAACAGTGGTGAATGCAACAGCATTATAAAGCAAAAGCATTCAGCGTTTTTTGATCTTACCCTTTTCCTACCCTGGATGAAAAGATAAGCACCATGAAGAAGCAGTCACAGTACTGACATAAGGTTGCTTCAGGGGCAGGTGTAAAGAATAGATGGATGTTGCTCCCACACAGGTTACAGGTTACTTCTTTAACCTCAGAGCCAGTTGCCTGAGCTAACTCTGGTTCATGCACTCATAACTTGCTGTGATTGATATTGCACATTTCTTTGTCCTTATTACTGACCAAGGCCATAAATCCCAATTATGGAAGACAGTCGAGTTCAAGCTGCTGCTATATTTCACAGCAACACTAATGTAGAGGTTACCAGAGGTCACCTTGGCTAGAAAGCAGGACTACGGCATAGTATCCTGTATCTTCACTACTCAGCTGCAACGTCTTTCAGGATGAATGAGATTTGATTACTCCCTATCAGACCCCCAAGCTACATTCTTCTCAGGGACAGAACTCACGTATGTGATCTCCTGTCCTGTGAGTTGTGAAACACACTGGCAAAGTGTGTGTCAGCTCTTCTCTGGAGGTTAAGTGGAGTGACAGCCATTTCTACAGCTTAGGCAGCTGAGGGGTTGAGCTGTGGTGTGGGAAGAAGGAGCCCTCTGAAAATACAATGCAGCCCAGCAGTTGGCCTTTACGAAAGAATACTGTGGGTTTTTTGTTTATTTAAAAATATAAATATTTCCCTTATTTTATGCAAACTCTGAAGACTACCTATTTAAAAGCACCGAGTCTTCACTGAAAGCTTGCTGGTGTGAAAACTCCAAAGCTCTGGTTAATGATAGATAAAATCACTTCAGGACACACCTAACAACACACAACTTTTAACTTGTTATTTCCAAAACACAGAAAGAGCACAGCTTAAAAAAGAAAAAACAAAATCTGAATCCTTCTACATCTTTGCCTTTCGGGGCAATATCTACACCACAGCACTTTTTCAGAATTTAATATCCACCAGAAGTAGATACCAAAAAGTTCGGCACGCCTCAGCTGTCTCACAGCAGCCTCAGAAGCCAATCTTCCCGATGGATGCAGGGAGAAGATGCAATCCCTCCATTTGTGACATGCCCTCATGTAAATGGGATGTAACCAATTCCTTTACTTTTTCTGAACACCCCACCAAAGGTCAGTCAGTATGCACAGGAGACTGGGCACATGCAGTCTGGAAGGGCCTCTTCCATTGTGGCTAGAAAATGAAAGGACCTCCATGCATACACACAGGCATATTTCATGTACACTGGCTGCAAGATAAGCTAAGTTTCTGCCCAGAAGTATGGGATATGCAAGTTTGGGTTTCATCTTATGTGACACATTCTGAGAATTTCGAGTGCAAAGAAGTACCTTCTCACTGGGTGGAGTCCAGTCTAGAGCTGAGTGTCTCCAATGAGAAATCCTGATTACAGATTAATAGCAATGCAGTGGAGTAAGTTACTTACTTTTTCTTGTCCCCAGGTACACAGGGCATACATGATCTAAAAAGGCTTTTACACTTGTAATGAGGAATCGTAATGAATCGTTAAACAAGCATATAGACATGTTTCACACCTTGGATGAAGGGTGAATAAAGTTATTTACCAGGTCATTTGAAGCTCCATAAGTGTAAGACTATAGAGGAACCTGCCCCTGCGTTGTAGATTTGTCTGGTATTCAAACTATGCATCCTACCTCATTTCATCCCATTTGCTCTATTTATACCCCTTGAAGCAGAAGGCTCAGCATGCCCTACAGTCTCTAAAGATCTGGAGACAGGAGGGAATATTCCCTTAATTATACCCTATCCCAGTGGTATATGTCCCAAGCCAAAGTGCATAAAGCTCCTGGCCTGATTATCATTCACATGCTGTGTGGAATTTATTAAATTCCTTATCCCACAGCCATTTAATCAGTGGTATTATTGGAATGAGATATTTACCCCACTGGGTGGTATGGACTGGGGTGGAAAATCATGCCAGGAACAGCTTTGCTGATGCCTATTTATAAAGACAGTGTAATTTTCTTTCCCCCTCCCTTTCCTCAGTAGAACCAGTTAGTTAGAGTTCCAGCAACAGAGCAGGGTTTATTCCATGTCTTGTTTTCTGCAATAAATCTCTGCTTCTGATGCGTTTTGATCCACAGCCAGTATAATCTGCCTATTGACTGTTAAACTTTGTTTATTGTTTGCATGGAATCTTTAAGAATTAAGTCTTTCTTTCTCCCAGATCCAAGGAGGATGTTTAAAGGGATTTGAAGCTGGGCTGAGGACATGAGAAAGCCATTTCCTCCTCAAAATAATGCTCTCATGGCATTACCCCATGAGCACTGCCCCCAGCCTGACTGGCTGTATCTGCTCTAGACAGCGTATCATTCAGTCTCCTTGCTTGGAGAGTCTTCAGATTCCAGTTCAGTCTTTTCACTCAGATGGTCTTGAGATTCCTTGCTGAGATTGCAAATTGCAACCAGCTATTGTTCTTACTTAAATTTCAGCCAAGCCTTTAATAGTGACTTAGGCTCCAGAGCACTACAAATTGTTTCTGTGCATAGTGAGTGACAGTTTTCATTCCTAACATTGAAGGACTGTTCATCCCACCCTACTAAGCACCTAAAATGCACAAATAAGTCACGTGAATTAATCTTTCTCCCCACTGATACGCAGGGAGCCTAAACAGCTAGTTGACTTTCCAGAAAGATGTCCTAGCCTCCATTCCTATTTGCTGCAGGCTAAATTGAAGCTGTAAAAGTATGCAGCATCTTTGCTCTTTTTCCCTGAAGGACTTGCATGACTATTCAGTTTTCTGCAGTATGCTATGTTAGATATGAATCCACCCAGGACAGATCTCTGGAGCACGGCTAAGTTGATGTCCTGAAAGTTCATTTACCTTCATAAAACCGGGAGGGAATAGTCTGGAGTAACAAAGGGATGGAGAAACATCTGGTTAGCCAACACATGGGCCACAGGAGTAATGAACCCTGCGTTTTAATAGGTAAGTCTGCACCTGCACAAGATTTCCAGCTTCTGCACCAGCAACAGCTCTAGAGAGGGATAAATAATTAAGACAATGAAGCTGAGGCAGAAAATGGCTGCGATATTTGCTTTCCTTAAGAGCACATTAGGGACATGCATAAAATCAGACATGGTTGAGTTTGCTCTAACTGAACTTTGATTGACCCCAGAAGTCCTCTTAACTGAACAGACTGGTGAATCTACCCGCTGTAAACTGAAAAACCACTGATTATTCTTTGGTTGGTCCTTATGCCTTGTGATTCTGTCTTATTTGAAATACAAGAACCCTAAATCCTACGTAACTCCATGACTTCAAACTATGTGGGCCCTGCCCCCTGTGTTGCACATCCATCCCACATGGGCCTGCTGTGCTTCTATGGCTTTTTCTGACTGAGGCATTTGCCACTCTAACATATAAACATGGTGCAAAGACGACTTGGATCTGAGCTCTTGAAAGGCCTGATCAACATTGCACCAAACCATTCCTGTTGCTGCACTTAACTTTTAGGGGAAAATTTAATCAATTTTCAGTTGGAATAGCTTCCTCCATGTGAAAAATAGTGTGGTTGACACTGATCAACAGTTAAGTGGATGACACCTTTCAGTTCAAAGGCAGACAAGTTTGAGGACAGTCAGGTCTGGGGAAGAAGGTCTTCAAGGGTAGACAGAAACTGCTTGCTGAAATGCACACTATAATTATTTGAGTTTCTCCAAAACCAATATGGTACATTGTATTCAAGAGGTCTTGTTCGATTTGGAAACCAACCAATGCTAAAGCCCTTCTTTGCCTTCCGTGGAGCCAAACTGAAGTTAAACTTCTGACCCTCCTGCTGTCAAAGTGTCCAGCTGAGAAAAAGCACATCAAAAGGCTATGGGCTTTTCACCAGCACTCTACAACCCTTTGTGCAGAGTCACCAACACTGATCAGGTTTCACACCCATAAGAAACAGGCTGGAAGACATTCAAGAGCTCAGAAAAGCACTTCAAAGGACAGCTTATTATAAAGGTGCAGCGTAGCTGGAAAAGCAATGGTGATGACCTCTTGAAAATTGTTCACACTATTATAGCTTCTAGCATGCCTTAGTCTTAGGTCAAAATCTCCTTGCTCTGGGCAAACACAAATCAGAGAATTTATGTACAAGGGAGTCCACAATAAAGAGCAACAGACACAATTAAACAGGGAAGCAGTAGGGAACATTGCATCATCCTTCAACTGTAGCTCCACCACAACTAAGAGTGCCAAAAATAAAGTAAACCTCAGTATTTTACCTAGTTGTTTCCCAAGCAGGGAATTATAAGACCTAGGTTTTATATGAGCCTCTTCCATAAATATATAACATACTTTAATTTCAGGAGCTCTAGTTCTATTTCCCATCCTCAGCAATAATCATACATGTGATGGCAGACAAGTAAATGTCTCTGCCTCAGTTTCCTCATCTTTCAGATAGTTTTAGGAATAAAATTCAGAACCACATTTGCACACCATGCTTTGCACGTGTGCCCTCATCACTAACAGTAATGAGGAACATCCAAAATAAACTAACCAAGCTCTACCCCAAGCGCAAGCAAAACAGATTAAGTGTACCACAGTATGAACTCAATTTATTAATCCTGCACTCATGTTATAAGAAACTCTCTGTGTGATTAGATCTTGAAAAAAAATTGATACTCAATATAAACTGTGAGATAAAGCAAATAATAACAAATAATATTAATAGTAACAGTACCCTAAATAACATCTCAAATTTCAAGAAAAACAGGGGAGAGTATTTAAGAGAAGTGTTTATGATATTCTTACCACCAATATTCAAGGGACCAAAGAACTAACTTAATACCCTCCTGAAATTTCAAACTGAGCATAATATGGTGAAATATGTGGACTTTACCAGGAAGATGTCCACAGGTGAAAAAAAGAGATATGTTAGTCATTTTCAACTTCAAGATTTACAGGAAGATCACATCAGCCACCCACACCCAACTAGGGACAGTTTTTTCTGGAGGTTTTCACAATACTTTTACCATGTTCTAATAAAACGTATTACAACTCCTTTTATACTACTCTGATGTACACTACTCACAGATCCACTGCACAAGTGAAGTGCTTACAAACAACCAAGAACCTTCAAATCTTGCACGCTTTTAGGAATATTCAAATGGCCAGATTAGCTTTAACCAACAGTTTCCAAGACAAATGCTGCTGATTCTTTTACCCCAAATGATAAACTGGGCACAGAAATTATTCATGTTCTTTACTGCAGCTCTTGGCCTCTGTTTGTTGTGAAAATAATTGTAAACATCTGTCCTGACAGGTCACTGACTGATGGATCCACAGTAACCTTCAGACGTATTTATAGCTAAGGAGGTTTCCAAATGTAAAACGGTGTTCTGGGAGTGAATAGGCTGGCTGAGTGCTCACGAGTCACGGCTGAGAAATGCAGTACAGGTATGGGCTCATAAAACCTTCATCAACCTGCAGAATGTAGATGTGGAAACCATATCACAGAAAAACCCTAGTGCCACATAAATGCTGTTTGAATAGCACCAGCTAATTGCAGATCAGGGCTAGCCACTAAAAGAGGAAGCATCTTGCATGGTACCGTTGTGTGGAAATGAAATGGAAAACTGGGAGCTGAATAACCTGAGTACAGAATCACCATGGAAGTACTGCTCCTGTCAATAAAAGACAGGAAAGAAAATGTGGCCTTCCTTTTAGGATGGAGTTTGGAAGCCCATGTTTGGGTCCTGGTTTTGCTGAAAGATTTCCTCTCTAAATCTGAGCAAGTTTCTCTGAGAGGGCATCTTGGCACAGTCAAAAATTGAGCTGTTAGCCCTTTTGTACTTCTTGAATACAACACTAGTAAGGTTAGAGAGAGGCTTGAGCATCCGGGCAACGAGACGAGAGAAACCCCGTCACATTCAGGCAATCTATGTATTCCAAAACTGAGTTAAAACTCTTGGCTCTTAAGCAAACAAATGTTCTTGCCAGGCTGTTTCAGCAAAATGGAAACCCTCAGAGCGAGGCAGAGCTGGAACCAGCCAGAGAGGTGTGAAGACAGTTTGTAAACATGTTCTCCCAATTATATTGCCATTTATAGAGAGCCTAACAGAGTGACTTGGGTAGCTGGCCAGCATAAACACATATCATTCATATTATAAAAGCACAACACTATACTATGAAATGCCAACTAGGATTAGGAAACCCAAATTAGTTTCATATATTGCTTTAGGAAGCCTTTGACTGAGATCTGGAGTTCAGCTCTGACACCCATATTTTAGCAATGACCGTGAAACAATGGTCTCCAAGAATGATTAGAAATCTGAAAGACCTGCTTTAAAGTGAAAGGAATGCAAATTTATTTTCCTGCGCTGTGACTTGATCCCATAGGGTGCAGAGAACATTGAGCATAAGGACAGTATCAGAAGACTTCTTACTTCACTTAACAGAACCACAGGCACAGCCTGGGTATTTACCACCTTCCTCCTTCTCCTCCCCTTCCCACTGCTTTGGCCAATCTAGACTAGAGATGAAGCGCTCTGGTTTTGTTTTCTGTTTTGCTAGCAAGGAGAGTCAAGCATTTCACAGCTACGAAGTGGGTGATTTTCTTCCCTTCGAAACCACTGCACTGAGGTTAGCTGTCTTTGTAACAAATGTTTCTCAACTTATGCATTGCAAAACCAGTGTAGATAGGGGAGGAAAAGGGAGTGAGGGGTCAGAAAGGCAATCGGGGGGGTTGTGAGGAATTGAAATGTTATTACAGTCCAAGGCCAAGAAAATCTTGCTGTTCTCCTTCCCGTGCCACCTTCGTCCACAAGGTCAAATATTCTCTGCCAAAATTTCAGAAAACCTGAGCACAAACACATTGGAGAAACTTCACCATGTTATCACCAGCAGATTTTTCACTCTTACTTTTATGGGAAGTCGCAAAAATGATTGACTTTTAGAAAGGGGTTGTGACCTAAGGAGACTGAGAAACCTTATACTTCAGGTTTATATACTCAACCAGGAATTGGGGGCTGGCCTGAGCCCTGGAGATAGCCTGAGTGAAATGCATTAAATAAGCCATATAGATGTAACAGCTAAGGTAATAATCCCATGTTATGGCATTCACATAACATTTTAACAAGACTAATCATTCAGATGAAATTGCACAGACAAGTAATTTTCTGAATCAGACTCTACTTGTTTATTGTTGGATGTTTTGTTTGGGGGGTGGGGGGTTTATTATGTACTCCATTCTTAGTCAGACCAATGTGAATGCATGGACCAAGCTATCCTAAATATAAACGGAGCTAAAAGAAAGTATATTCCCCTATTTTCTAAGCTACTGAATTCAGTTGTGATATAAGCACTCATATTCTAATTTAGTAAAACAAACAAACGTTGCTTGGTGGCAGCATCCCATTCTGACTTCTAAGAAGTCTTGGAAATAGGTGTCTAAAGTACTACTGTCACAACCATGGACTTGTCTTATCAAATGCAAATGGGACTGGGAGATCTGCATCAGCTTCTGAGCATCATTCTTAGGAGCAGCAAATGAAGAAAGAAGATCTTTGCAGATTTTCTTCAGAATCTGGGATTGTTTCTCATGGTCTTTTCTGATTTTTGTGTTTAATGATATGATGATCCCTTTTCTCTACAAGTGAAGTTCCTTACAAACAAGATATGTACTCTGAAGAGAAGCACATTCTCACATGGATGAAAACGCAGCTTACTTTGTTTTCAGTGTATATTTTGCATATCACACATAGCAATGCATGCAATATCTTTCTACCTATCTGGCATTGACAGGAGTCCTTCAGAACTGTGTTTTCAGTCATCTCTATGCTCACAGAGATGTGTATAGGTCCGTTTCTTGACTTCCTGGAACAACCGTGAAGTTGGAGTCCTCTAAGAAAGACAAACAAAAGTAAAGGAATCTAACAACCTGAAGGGATGTAGAGACTTAATTGCAGGCCAGGAGCTGATTAGGCTTTATCCCCTGTTAATTCTTGATTGAAGTGTGCAAATCCAAAGCAAGGTACTTGTGATCAACTCCGCCCCTTCTGAGAGAGACAATCTTTGTGCAGAGCACACTTCTTACTAGACAGATGCCCGGCTCTGGCATATCTCCATGAAGTACCACAGGGGTCTTCCCACAGCTATGTAAGGAGCACAGTGGGTCATGCAATTCAACCCCGGAGGTGGCTCAAAGTGGAGGAGGTAGGAATTTTCAAAGGCTTTTTCTTCCTTAATTGCAGCTTCCCCTCCCCCGAGTGTCAGCTGAGAAAATTTTACGTGCTGCTCTGTTATTCCTTTTGTGGAGGCTTAAAATAGCCTGAAGTGCTTGCATTCAAAGATGGTAAGAGCACTGTAAGAGCTTGTTGAATCCCTACCTCAAAGAAACTAAAACAGCACTTTAAATCAGTTTAGAGTCTGAGTCTTTTCCAAAATCCCCTCCACCATCCTCATCCACCTTTCTACCCCAGAGTCAATCCAGTTCCATACTCTTCATGCTGGATCATTTCAGCTTTTGAAGAAAGGTATGAGGTGCCAGGCAAGAGAGGCATTGCTGCTTCTGTGGATGGACAGCTGGCCCTTTCAGAAGGGGAGGTGGATGCACAAAAGATGGTGGTGGTATTTGTTGTGGCCTCTGCTTCAGCAGCCTTTAGCTTGCCCTTGGTTTGGCAGTATGTCACACTCTGGGTCAGATGGCAACAACATATTTGCTTCTCCCTCTGCAGAAATAGATAAAACAAGGATCCCTGTCTGCTTCCTAATCTGCCAGCTATTTTGCATAAAATCCCTTTAGAAACCTGTGGCACCTGCTGCACATCTGTGAGGGGATGCACTGAAGTCATTGCCAGCAGACTAGAAAATGTGCAAAGGCCAATATTGTCTTCTGGGCTGCTGTTCCATTTTGAGAGGTTTGCTTTAAAGAGCTAGGAGACTTCTTGACTGTGCTCATTTTCACAAAATTGAACAAATTGCACAGAAATAGGCAGAATGATTTCAACAGGGCAATACACATGGCAATGCCTAGATGCATCCAGCAAGTTACCAGAGAGTTGGTAGGAATATCAGAGAAGTCCCTCCATTCACTGTTCCAGTATCTGGAAGTCCCAGCTATACGTGTGAAATCTCAGCCCAGCTCTTTTCTCCCCAGTCTCCTTGAATTAATATAGTCCTCCCTTGCCCCACCTGTAAGTCGTACCCATTCCCTTCCCCTCTCAGCCAGGCACATAAAATGGATGCTAACTCATCCCTTTCTCTTTACATATTGTGACCCTCTGTGAGAGCAGCTTTGGGCAGATGCCAGAAACCACAAACTAGCTGCTGGGTGAATTTGCTTGTAAAACTTAGCAGCACATTATCTCTGTGGTATTCGCTATTAAACGTGTGACTCTCAGGAGTCATGGACCAAATCCAGGCCCTTTATCTTCTGTGCTGGAGGTAATTTTCAAAGGACTGCCAGTGTCAACCTCACTGCCAGTCTTTAAAGCCCGGGTTGGAGACAAGGGCAAAAAGAGGTTTGGTGTAAGGGGAATGCTTGGCAAATAGAAGAAGTGTTCCCATACACCAAATCAAGTATTGCGAACCATAGCATTTGTCTTTTTGGCAGAAATGAGCTGCAGAAAGAAGGAGAGCAGGTAAATCTACTTCTGATTACACCTGTAGGTTATATCTGCAGCCTGAGAACAAGCTGCTGCCACCGTCTTTGCCCCATGGATTGCTATATGCTGGGAAAGATAATGGGAAAGGTCTGTCCTAGGGTCATTCTCATCTCAGATACTAATGTTCCTATATAGCAAAACTTCAGCCATGAAAAAGTGTCCAGCTTTGCCCCTCAAGGATAAAAGAAGAAGCATCAGCAGAGAGTGGTGATAAAGACAGGGCATCTGACAATCAGCAGCACTGGGAACTGCCCAGTAAAATTAAATTCTGAGAAATTAACTAACACTCTGCCAATGAAAAGGAACATGACCACTGAAATGGGGTTTAACACTGAGGAGGGAATCAGTCAGGACCTTGTAAACAACCAACTGGGGTGAGCAAAACCAATGGAGGATTTTATTTTTTGCTTAGGGAAATTTGACCACAACCTTTAAGACTGTCTTCACATTTCACAAGTCCTAATAACAACAGCTTGTGTTCACATAATGCCTTTCATCCTGGAGGAATCCAAAGTGCTTTACAAGTGACTTAACAAACGATACAACAATATTCGCCCCTTCATCCCCTCTGAGGTTGAAAACTGACTGCATTTGGCAAGGCTTTCAATGTTCCATGACTATTTCTCTAGGCCATTGATGTTATTTCTTTGTTTTATTTTAATAGCAAATTTGATAGCATGGGAAAAAAGGCAGCTCTTTTCTCAAGGACAGCTGCATGAATATAATCAATTTTGGGGGGTCAAGAAAGAAAAAGAGACGTTACTTGTCACCCCAACATAAAAACGTCAGTTTCACTTTCCAAAAGGGGAAAAATTCCAAAAATCCCTACTGGAATAAAACACAAAATACTTCGTTTTCTGTGAAATAAACCCCTTTTTTTAATATTTTCTGAAGAGTGAAGCTGATTCAGTTGTAAAACAAATCAGCTTTAACTTGGCAAGTGGAAGTGAAACATTTTGACTTTCAAAATGTAATTTTTCTTTTGGACACAGCTTTAAGAAAATAAGGAAATCCATCTCACCTGGTGTTTTTCTTCGCCAGGAACTCACAGCAGTGTCTAGGAACAGCTTGAGGAGAGGACAAGTACCCCAGTTCCTACTGCCTTTTTTTCACTGTCCACCTGAACTAGTGGCAGCACCTATCAGCCAAGATAGATTTTTCCTCCATTAATTCATTCAGTTCAACTCTCTCTGAAGCTCTGTAAATTTTATCGCCTACAGCATCCTGTGGCCATGGGTTTCATAGCTTCTGCACTGTGAGCAAAAGTACCTTGTTTTAATTGTTTCAATTTGCCTCTTGGTAGTTTACTAGAGGCAGAAGAATACAGTGAAAGAGTGCACCATCATTTCTTATTCACCATCACCATGCCAGTAACTGCTCTTCTCTTTCCACACAGAAGAACTTTGGTGTGCATTGTCTCTCCTCCTGCAGAAGTGCTGAGCGATTCCTTTGCCTCCCTCCTTGCTCCTGGGAAACTATATATGGTTATGTAGCAGAGTAAACTGTATAACCAAATGTGCACGAGGGATTCTGTGGCTGAGCATATTCTGTTTATGCATCCTCGGCCAACCTTCCCACACCACTGGAACAGCTCAGGTGCCTCCAACACAGACATAGTACCTTATCTGACCTCCTATAGTAGCAAACACATCCCCCTGGCGATCATGGATATGATGAAGGACTACAGAAGACATGCACTTCAGAGAATATACCACAGCATCCAAGATGTACCACATGCCTATGTAGAGGCACGTGATTTGATCTCTGGTAGTTTCCTCTTAACATAATATCTGAGTGTATCAAAGATGCTCACATTTTATCCACTTGCTACAAACAGAACTAATGAAAATTATTTCTTTCAGGTGAATTTCTCTGGTGAACTTACAGGAGTCTGCAATATACCTTAAAAGGCTTGTTAGATCACTTGGTATTGAGCTCAGGAGATGCTTCCTCACACTTTTGAAGCAGAGCTGATGCAGGGTAACTGACCTATAAAATTAAAAGGAAAATCCTGTCCCAATTCCTCCTTTAAAAAAAATAAATATTAAATTCAGAGGTGTTGAGAAACATACTGAGCAGAGTGAGAAGTAAAAACAGCTCATTCATCCAGCCTTCACAAGCAGCTGGGCTTGAGCTGAATGGGCTTTTGCTGTGTTCTTTGTGTAATGGTATATAATAAAAATGTTATTAAAAGGCCAAATATAGGCATAGCAGGAGGAAAAGAGGGGGAAAAAAAATCAAGAAACCTTGAAAGATAAATCGGCTTCTTTGGGAATGAGATTTTTAGCCTCCCCTTGCCCATTACTCCGAAGTTTTGGATCTTTTCCTCTACAGCAATAGGAAAAAGAAAAACAAAACAAAAAACCCACCTTAATTCCCTTGGGTGCAACGTTCTCCTCCATCCTTTTCTGAACTCAGCCTGGTCAGACAGACCTCAGTTTTAGGGCAGTTTGAGCACAGAAGAAGAGGACTAGGTGCTGGAAGAGACTCATTGCAAAAAGCTCTTCTTCTGACTTTGTTGATGTTTTATATTGACACAGAGTTAATGAGAAGAGATTCAGTTTGAAGGGAGACCACCAACATGAAATGTAAGCTGAGAATACAGGAAGAAAACATGCACCAATACTCCAGAAACTGCTGCCAAACAATTAGAGGATCTTTTTTACTTCAATCACAACTCCTTTGCTTCAAGGCTGATGTAGAGATGAAGGAAGGTTTACAGTTAAAGCTGTAGATGGCCAACTGAAGACACCTGCCCTTGTTTCCACAGATGACAAATATTCAAAAGGCAGATCAGCAGTTGTGGTGGTTAGAGGTTTAAACACAGATCTTAAGATGATGGGTAACCATTGAAAATCCAAAATCTCAGGTAACCAAAAAAAAAAATTTAGTTTCATTTCACTATTCTGTGTATTTATGCCTCAAAAATAACAATTATGCAAAGTAATTACTTTCAGCTGCAAAATGTAAGTGTCAAGCTAACTTTTTCCCAAAGTGCTACATTTTAGAAATTAGTATGCCTACCATGCACAAGCATAAAACTGCTCTGATTACAAAGCATGGAGTTACTAAAAACCTGTGTTTCCCTTAAGCTTTTGTTTTAGTAGGAAAAAGGCTTTGGTGGGTGTTTCAAGCTGACTTGTTAATTGAATTAAGTCTGTTTTTTTTTAAAGTTCTGTGACTTGAGAGAAAACATATCATGATTTTTTTTCCCCCTGAGGTTAGGAACAGAGACCTCAGATGGATTGCCTACATTACCAAGTCCTGTTTCCACAACTGCAGAAGCTCTTCAATAGCTTTTTTCCTTACTTAGGAGGACTGCAAGTCTTACACTTCTAATGTCCCCACACAGCAGATGCTGCAGGATTCTCCCAGACAGTGGAGACTGTAGGAAAAGCTGGGAAGCTGTCACAACAGCTAACAAAGGCCATGAAGGACATTGTGGATATCATGTTCTAAAAAAGAAATTTGTTGTATGATACTTGGAAAACAGACCTTGTGCCTTTCTACAGAGGAACACAAAGGCAAATTTGAGCTGAGAAAAAATTCACCTCTGTCCCCAATCACAGCAACTCGATTAACTCTAATCATCCAAGCCAGACACACCCAAAACACAACTAGACTGATATAAATAGAGTGCATACATGTGCCCAGGAATGTTCTCTGGCACTAAAATCAACTGGCACTGAATGACTGGCTTGCAGCCTCAATCAGCCCCCCAAAATAGGCTGGCTACCTGAAAAATGCCTGATGCAAAAGGTTTCTGGATCTGTCTCTGAACCACACCCGGAAATAAATTTTTGAGAGTATTAGTTAGCATGGACAACGTGCTGACAGTGACCATGTAATGTTACATTGTCTAGAGGTGTAAGAACACGGACAATCACATCCCAGTACCTGAAAATATTTCCAACCATTCTTCACTCTTCTGGTATAGATACGGTCTAAGTGGACTCTTGGAAAGCTTTTAATGGACTTAATTGTGCATGTCATTTAATTTTGTGCACCTTATTAGTAGATTTTCTTTCTTTTCATGAAACCTCCTCACTACCAGCACTTGAGGTCGGAGCTCCGAGGCGTTATAATTCAGTATATAGGTTATATAGGTTTTGTGGCTGTGCTTGTGTGTGGGCCATAGGATTAGCCACCAAACATAAACATGAATAATCATAACAAATTTTCACTCAGTGGCTATTCTGCAATATTTGTGTAAAATTTCATTGACCTATAAAATGTTTCTCAGTAAGTAAAATTAATACTTTTGAATATGCAGGAAGTAGAGTACAAACAGGGTTGAAGAAAAATTCAACAGCTAAGTCATTCAGGCACCTCTCTCTAATAAACACCGATCAGTTCCGTGTGATTTGACCAATACCAAATACTTAACATGACTCAAATGAGACAGATATGGATTTGCCATTCTTTGTACCAAGTTTTCAGTCCCACACTCCATAAGACTTCAGCAAAGTCATTTTCAGATTGCACGTTCTATGTCTTATCTTTGCTTTGACTCAAAGACTTCGTGGCCTTCGGACTTTGAGTACAGCAATCAGCAAAATAGAGTTCTTGCCTAGAGGCTTCAGACATTGTCAGAATACCAATAGTAATAGCTGCCAAAATGCCTGGAGGTTTCAGGATGGGAGTTCCCTGAGAAATGAAACAAATAGTCTGGAAGGTGTCAGATTGAAATAAATGACATCTAATTTCTTCCAGGTGCATGTCCTCAACCGCTAAGTCCTCCTGCTAACTGCCCTTTCTCTTTCCCCTTCCCAAGCCTCCAGAGTACCTTCACATTGTCACATCCTTGAAGTCCACCACACCTTCAAGTCCATTCCTATGTCTGTTAACTCTCTTCCATATACCTTCATCTTCCTCTCATGCTCTTTAATTACTTTGGGGGGTGGTGGCGGGGGGAGGAAATCAATACATTACGGATTCTTCTGAGTATGTGCTGACTGACCAGTCAGGAAAAAAAAAATGAAGAAAATTGAACACACAAGTGCACGCTACACAACTACTGACCTGTACTACAAACTTTTTTCATAACAGGCACACTAATTAGGATCTTGGCTTATACAAGGCATCACATTTTCACTAAACTTGATGGAAGTTTTCACTGAGACCTCCACCTCTGTCAAATTTCATTTAAATGTGTCAATAGGCTAAGGCTATTGTGCGAATATAAAGGTGAAAGGGCAGACAAAAAGAGCAAAAGCATGAAAATCTTGTTTCTTTATGTTTATATATTCTAAGCCTTCTTGAAATTTTAAATAGGACTGTCAGGAAGTCAGCAAGCAAATAAAGAAGTGGTAAGAGGAAAAGCGACTATTACACATCATTCACCAAGTCTCCACGTAGTACGTGTGTGCGTATTTGTGTGCATCCACATCCAATGGGGGACACCTCTCCCAGAGTGGTATTAACCTCTATGTCAGATGGAAATTGCAGTTGCAATGAAAAAACTCAAGTCTCCAACAAATCTCTCTCCTGCTGCTTTCTCTACCTTCAGTTAGTTCTGGATGCAGCCTCCTGCTTCATATGACTGGTTATCAAACAGAGGTTCATTAATTTTCTGAAAAGAAAAAGATTCTGGATGCAACAAGAAGGCTCCCTGAAGGGATGACACACAAGGGCAAGTCACCATGTAGAAGACAGACTTCTAGCATTTGCTGTGGTAGCTTTCAATTGCCCAGGTAAGATGGATGGGTTGTTTAGCCAAGAAATACATTCCTGTGCTAAAATAGGTCTTTGGTAGTCATGGTACATAACTTCATTAAGTGTTTTTTTCTTGGCTGGGGCCACAGAGAAGAATGCCCTCTCTTTCTCTCTGTCTCTCTCTCTCTCTCTCAGCCTTGGAGGCACCGAGTTATCCCTAAACAGTAGTTCCAGTTTAATTCACATTTAGATCTAGATGTCTTGGCCTCTAACCTCAGGACACTTTACAAATGTTGCACTCCATAAAATTTCCTTGAGGAAACTGCTCCAAAAAATGATAGAAAACCAGGAGTCATTGCTACTGAGATCTGCACACTTAATTTCATTTTATTTAAAAAAAAAAAGTGAAAATACGAATGCAAATTGAGAGGTAGGAAGAGTGAAAGAAAGGCAAAACAAACAGAAATAAAGATTTCCTTTGCACTGATCTAGAAAACAAGCAACCTTGAGAAACCTCAATAATAAATACACATTGTTTTCAAAGACCTCCGAACAGAGTATGGAGTGGGACAGACTTTATTTTGCTTAGTCCAGAGGAAAAAGAAAATGCTGAAGCCAATACACATCAATGGAACGAACCAGTCATGGTTGTAACAAGAACATGC
The DNA here is from genome assembly GCF_000710305.1 of Buceros rhinoceros silvestris. NCBI lineage: Eukaryota > Metazoa > Chordata > Aves > Bucerotiformes > Bucerotidae > Buceros > Buceros rhinoceros. The sequence continues at coordinate 32,033 of NW_010391194.1, read as the reverse complement.
ATCCCAGAGAGCACAGCTGATCACATCTTTTCTGTTTGAAATAAATAACCCATTGTACATTAGGATCTGACAAAAGATGTTCAACAGTAGTGCTTTCCACCCATTTAAAGATGTATTTTGAAAGGCCCTCCACAAATTTTCCCAGCTCTGCCTGAGAACAACTTAGCTGGGAAGGCTTGTCCTAGACTCACAGTCCAGTTATGACACAGCAATGCACAAGCAGTAATCATCAATTTAATATAACAGAAGAGACAAAAATAACATCTGCATACAACCTATCACATAGTTTATCACTTTGACAAGATTATAATCTAGTTTGGCACAAGAGGGACCACTACTGTCCTCCTCTGGTTGTGGAAGAGCTACGCAATAAAGAACTGGAATCTGCTGATTTGTGAGGCGTAAACTGCTCATAACACACAGAAACAGTACAGCAATGGCCTTGTGACCTCAGGACGGGGACCTCAGTTTTCCTTTGCCTTTTTTTAGCCTATCTCAATATCACAAAAACAACTTGCCGCCCCTTTTAGGACTTAATATCTGCCTCTCTATTACCAACTGGGGTGGTATCACGTCTGTCCTTATGGCTGACCCATAACACCCTGATACTGTTGATGGCTAGGTCCTCCCGTGCACAAGCAGGACGAGTGACACATAAACCAGCAGTTTTTGAAAAACATAGCATTTTCCCAACAAACAGCACTGTAGAAGACTACAGTAACATCACGAACCCCACCCCCCAACCCCCCACCCCCAGCTTTCTGCGGTGGTTTTTTTACTAGCAGTCATTGCTGAGACACAGGCTCAGCTGGATCCTATTTGCTACAGAGCAGCCTTACACAGACTTGAGCAGTTGTGCCTTGTACAAGAGAGCTGTTTATTAGATCTGGTTATAAATTTCTACCAAAACTGTTTGTTGTTCTCTCTATGAGAAAATGGAGAGTTTACCTCAATGGAAAACTAGATTGTGAAAGAATAATTTGCTTTCTGTAGAGAACACCAACTTCTCTTGAATGCTTCAAGCCTGACATAAGGACATTTTCAGTAGACAGCCACAGCTTCCAACCAAAACAAAATATTTCCACATTCCTTAAGGGAAGCATTGCATCTCATTTCATTTGCTTTATTGAATATTCAGCCACTGCCTCTTCAGCTGCCATGGTGTCTTGTGAAAATTGTGGTTTGAGAGCTTCACATCCCCCTCTCTCCTTTCCAATAGATGGCCTAGTGAGGTCATCACCTGGTGTACCCATGGCCAGGCTTCTGCCAAGAAAAATGAATGCGTTCACCCTGAGAGAGACAAGATGTTAATAAAGGACCTTCCCTTGAGGAAGACTGAGTCCAGTTTCTAATATATTTCAGATTTTGTGGATAAATCCCAACTAGCTATTGATGTGAGCTCATCAGAACCAAAGTTGGGGCTGATGCTCTAGCATGTTATCTTCAAGCAATCTCAGCGACATAATCTGCTCAGCAATGTCTTGATTTTAGAGCAGAGATGGAAATCATAGAGATACTCTCACATGTCGAAGATGTTGCAGTTTATTGCTCTGAAAACTGTGAAAGGGAAACTGATTATGAAAACTAAAGAAAAACACAATGCTTCTGGCAAGGTGTCCACAGTTTTACAATCCAAGTATCTCTTCCTTTTTTTGACAAATGCCAAGCTAGCGGCACTTACCATTGGTGGGTGCTGCTTTCTTTCCACATACTACTGACCAGATGCTAATAAAACCAGTGATGATATGTGCATCTTTATTGTATGATTTGATTAGGGTCTCCCTTACCACAGCTCTCTCACTAGGAGGGTTTGACTCTTTTTCAGGTTCACAGGGGGTGGGAAGGCTCCTTCTCTGAAAGCAAAAATCTGCTGCCTCCCCTGAAAAAAAAAGTCCCCTCTTTTCTGAGCCAATTCTGCTGTTTTTTGGCTCAGTGCCTTGTTCCATTTGGAAGCCATATTGCAGAGCGAGCAAGGAAACGGCCAATAAACAGAGGCTCTGGTATTTGATTTTCTGGAAGTCCCAGGCAAGACCCATAGCTAAAGCACTGTGCTCAGGATCCCAGAAACATCTGCTTTCTTTTCAAAGCTGGAATATTTTTTATTTGAGTTTTTGTTTCCCTCCCCCTCCCGCCCCCATAAGCACCTTTGTGCTGGGAGGGAGCTGTGGAGGGAATGTGGGGAGGAAGGGGAACTTTCAACTATATAAGCAGAACAGAGCAAAAACTGAACTCTGCAATCTCTAGATAATTATGCCTGGCACCTGAAGGCTGGGGCAGTAATCCTTACATTTCTTTCACACTCCATTGATGGATGGCGTGCTGGGGATGTGAAGTCTGTTTCCCTTTTCCCATCGCTGTCCAAGTGCTGGAACTGCAGGATGGGATTTTGTAAGCTCAATCCTTCTTACCAGATGTTGCTTTTTTTTTTTTTACTTTCCTTTTTTTCCCCTTTTTTCTTTCTTTTTTTTCTTTTTTTCCTTTTTTCTTTTCTAAGCTCAATCCTTCTTACCAGATGTTGCTTTTTTTTTTTTTACTTTCCTTTTTTTCCCCTTTTTTCTTTTTTTTTTTTTTTTTTTTTCTTTTTTTTTTTCTTTTTTTTTTTTTTTTGTTGTTAATATTAGCATATGGCTTTAAACTGATGGGCTGCAACATGGGTATGTAGTGGAGTGCAGTTTTCAGGCTGCCTCCAAAGCCTCTTGCATACATTGACCTGGCAAAGAGCAGCTACAAGCTTAAGTTTGGGAACATTTCAGGAGCCTGAAGGGGTTTGTTGCGTTCAGTAAGTTTTTCTGGTTCACTGAGCTGTTGTCAGAGTTTTTAAGGCACTGCTGTGAGTGCGCCTATTTATATACATTTATATCTACACACATACGAGTACCTAGACATGGCCTGTGAAAATCAGGGCTTATTGAAGGATTTCTCATCATCAATTTTGAAGCCAGGACTGAACTGACTTTAAAAATATATTTTATGTGGCTGTTCTTGTTCAAACAAAAATCAATTGTAGACGGCTCTTGACTTGTGCTAGGGACACATGGATAATATAGTCAATCACAGATGTCTCTTCTGGCTCTGCACTGTATGATTATAAGGAAGTGTGGATCTGTACATATATTTACATGTGTTTGTCTCTGCGTTTACGTAAAAAACTTATATGTGAAAGTACGCAGTTTGAAAGGTGGTTTGGGCTTCACTGCATTCACTTGCTAACTAGATATTTCTCATTAATGTAGTTCTAGGAAACAGAAACACTAATGCAACTGAGATGGATATTTTTTATATAAGTAAAGATTTGCTATAAGGAACATTGCAGGGATGAGTCTCTGAAAGCAACAAATACACACTACAGTCACTCATGCTGAACGTGAAGCCACAGGTTTCCTCCCAAAACTTGCCCACACCATGTCAAATCACAGCTATGACACTGGCAACTCATGTTAATGTAAACATTAAGAGCACCATCCCTACTCCACTCAAAAATTTTGTTTGATGCTGTTAAAATACTAGACATTTGTCCTGCTGACTGATGAACTTCCCTGCTGGATTGTTCCTGAGAACGTCTCATGCAGGAGGCCACAGTATTACATGATGGATTTCTGATGTGCAGAAATGATCCAATGTGCTGCAAGTGGATTCATGAAATTGAATTTTTTACTTCAGCCTAAATAAGCTTTTGAACTCAGGTTTCAAGCACTGCTTTATTATTATTATTTCTCAAAATACGTTCTGGGGATTTTAAGAGGAAAGAAGGAAGAATTTCCACACAGCAGTTTTTTTCTGGTTTGGTCTACAGTTTCCAGCTTTTCCAGTGAAAAAGTCAAGATTCAGTATTTTGAAAACATATTTATAAATACTTACATACATGTGTATCAAATCCCATACACCTACATACACATATAGCTCTCAATATAGTAACTGTTTTTTCCTCATAACCAGACCAACTAAAACTGTTAGACGATTTACCAATCTTAAAAAGACAGTCTTTGTTTTTCTTTTTTAAGCAAGTAAAGAGGTTTTATGCTTATTTTTTTTTTAAGAAGCACACAGGCAAAGAATACATGGAATGAAGTTTTACAGACAACTAAAACAGTGATTTCAACCAAAAAGCTGGAAGCTCCTTCTGAGAGAGGAAGCAGGAACATTTACTTAAAAAGTTAATTGGCTACATTTAAGGTTCAAATGCTCAAACACTGTTTTCGTAACAAATAAACAAATGAAAGCAAAGTCACTATGCAATGCTTTGGAAAAAACTTAGACTATACTAAAAAAAAGAAATAAAAAAAATACTGAATCAAAAATCCATGGGGTACAGGAAACAAATGAGAGGGGAGAATCCCAGCATGGTTTCTGCTGAAAAGTGCCCTGACATTGCTCTTCCTCTTTGGACACCACCACTAAGGCGAAGTTCCATGCCACTGCACGGCTCTGAAGCCCAAGGAATACAGACTTTTATCTCATTAGAGATGATCCCTCTGAAGAGCACCTCCCACTTGAAATGTGAGCCCCAAATTGGAAGGATGATGTAGCTGAAGCTGTGCCTCTGAACATGCAGCCTTAGGTAGCCATTCTCAAGACCTTCCAGTGGTAGGAAAGATGGAGATCAATCATGTTTTGCCACGATCTTCACCTCAAGGTTGTATCTGGAGAATGAGATTGGCTTTACTAGTCACTTTTCAATGAATTCCCAGTCACTTTTACCACCTACTACTCCTCCCTGCTAGGAACCCGATGCTTATGTCAGTATTTTCCTGATGAAATATTTGCTGCTTTTGGATTATAATTACAGTTGATCAGAAACCAGAATTTCCTTTCCTTAGGATATTCTGGCATTTGAAAGAGAGGAGCTTGTATTCCAAATTGAAACATAAAAAAACCCACTGAAATTTCTTGTGAAAAGAACACACTAAAAATTTCAACAGGAGACCATTGAAATTTTTTATTGTCATAATATCAAAGTACACTGCCCAGGAAATGAAAACACATTTCAATGAGGTAAAAATGAAAGTTGTGTTTTGGATGAATAATCTGATTCATTTAGACATTCAAATAAATATGTTTGATTATGTAAAAACGTACATCTTTCATGTATCATAAATATGTATGATTATGCTCAAACAAAAGCTCACAATAATGCATTATGCAAACAAAGCGAAAGGGAACAACACAATAAAAAGCAGTTATCAAATTGTCATTTATAAACACCCCAATAGAAAGAACCATCTTTTCCCCATGACAGTTTCTTTGTGACCAGTCATTTCTCCCCGACAGATCAGAAAGTGAAGACCATATCTTTCCGACTTTCTCAAGGCACATCAGTGCACATCATCTCTTGCCAGGTGGAAAGGACATAAAAACCATGAGGTTATTATGGAGGAGTTAGGAGAAAGGAACATCTGGAAAAGACACCACAATTCCGTGGGAAATCTGGCTTCAATAGCTAGGCTGCTCATGCAACAACTTGTTATTTTGGGGGATATTGGTTTAGCATGAGAAACACTGGCAGAGGTGTTCTCTTTCTCTAAGAGGTGATAAAAAGGGTAAGAACAGTTATCTTTTAGGCTAATACCTGAAGCTGGCACGCCGCTAAAGTAGGAAGATTGAAGGGCTGGAAACTGCAGTAACGCAGCCTTCGGCAGGAAATCTAGCCCTCATGATGAAACCGTCCTGAGCTCTGGTAAGTTCTAGCCAGTTTAAGCATCCTCTGGAGGCGACCAAAAAACTCAAAAGCTTTTATGAGTTCCTGGGCTCTAATATCAAACTTAGACCCCAGCTGTTTGGGGGAACAGGAGTCTTTTGTCGGCCAGAATACAATTGGCTGAAAAAGTCTGCTTCTGAGCTTCTGTGCATGTTTAATTCTGATTGCATTGAGAGTAAGCCTGATGTTATATATCAAAGGTTCGAGGACAGCTAGTACATCTTCTCTGTTTACTAATACCACTCCCAGCACTTTCTTTGGAAGACTATGCCAACCAGCAAATTGTGCTGCTGAGAAGTTGTCCTCATGTCTGCAATTCCCACTTTCCGGGAACCGCATGACCCACTTACATACGCACACTCTGCTGCTTGGTGCCAGCTGGCCCGCGCTGCCACTCCACACAGCGTAAGTCTGTGCAGTTTTGAAGATCAGTTGACCTGTGCATTCCACTACCCACTGGCACAGCTGATGTCTGGAGAACTGCTGTAGATCGCATAGATTTGGAACAAGATGAAATGGCTCCAGCACATCACAAGGTAAAACCTTTCTGCTCACAAGCCATCAAAAATCAAAGCTGAATGGAAAAAGGAATGACTTCAAGATTATGCTTTAGATCAGCATATGGGCTGAGACCAGCCTCAAGCCTCCAAACACCACATCCTCCTCATCCTCCTGACCAGATGATGCTGTGTGCGTGTGGAGCAGATGTAAACCGTCCTCAGAGACCCATAAGGATGGCTAGACCTCTATGTCCAATGTGATCCTGCATTTTGAAGCAGGATGAGTTCAGGTGAGTCAACAGCTACACAGACAAATCCATAACTGAACCAGCAGGTTTGATGGAAAGTTTAGCTCATGGAAGGGGCTGATTTTTTCATGTGGGGATGTTACAGATAGATGTCAGGTAACTACAGCGGATGTGAGCAAAGAGGCTGGGAAACAATTTCAGTGTTTTCCAGCCCAGTATAAGCCTCAAGCAACTCCAGTGACTTTGCCTGACTGCTGAGGAATTAATCCAGAGTGACAAGAGCACAACTGAGATCACATCCTGAGCTTTAATGGCAGAAATAAAATGGCTGCTACCCTAACCTGCAAGCGACACAGAAACTGCACTGGCACTGTATTTCCTGATGGCTCTATTCATTTACCAATTATTTAAAAACTCTTGTTTTTCATTCCTGGTATTTTCTCCTTGAAACATCGCCTTTTACTAATGCTTTGTTTCTCCCTCCTTTTGCCAGCTATCATAACTCAGAGAGATCTTGTAAGAGCCTTGTCAGAACAAAGTAAATACTGTTCCACTCACGCTGAAGGTGTGTCTTTATATGCCGATCCCCCTGTTATCAAGCAGGCTGCAGCAGGAAAGTCTGCTAATCATCATGTCTTGCAGCATCAAGTGCTAAGCGGGCAGGCTGCCCAGCAGGCTGAGGTGTGCCGGTGTGTGTGTGCGCACACTTGCATGCACACATTTCTTTGTCTGCTTACGATCACGTTGCAAGCTGCTGTGCAGAAGATCCTACGTATTCCAGAAAAGTACAGCCCGTTTCCAAACACCCACCAAGGAATAAAAACTAAAATGAGACCCCCTCTTACTTGCCTACCAAACCAGGGAAAGATTGTTCTAAACTGGACCCAGCCCTCAGGTGGTGTAAGGTGTCATCTCTGCCTGGGCTGCTGTGCAGAGCGCAGTATCTATCTCAGTGTAACTATTCAGCTGCTGATGTTGTATCTGTACCAAAGCTCCTTCTTTCTAAATAAATTCTGATTGAAAGCAAAAGTATCAAAAAACGTACACAGTGCTGAGCAAAGAACCACTGAGGAAAGTTCACATTGGAGAGCTGGGGCCAGGTGGAGATGAGGTGCCCTTACACTGGCAAGCAAATTTTCACAACATTTTCACTCCTGCTCATTTGGCCTATCTGAGCTACCAAATTAGGAGCATAATTGTCCCATATTCCTTCTGCAAGCCAAAGGAGAAAAGGAGCACTTGCAGGGGATGACTAAATCTGCTTTGGAACTGAAAACTCTGTTTGGATCTACCAGTCTTCCACTCACAGATGTTGATGAACGTTGCCCTTGTTGGGTTACAGAGTTAAAGGGAGGCTCCACTTTGCCTCATAGCTCTTGAACGTCACATAATTAGAGGAAAGGCCCAAGGCCAGATTCAAATTAGTCTTGTAGACCAGCATATTCCCTTTGGCTGTACTTTCCACTGTTATCTCTTTGCAAGTGGAAGCAGATTTCTGGACTATCTAAGCCAGCTCCTCACATGATACAGCACACAGTGATGTGGAATCACAAATAGTTGCAATTTGTTCATTTCCTGTGTACACACCAGCTCTGTTTCCTGGAACAGTGGTTGTAACAAGCTGTATGCGAACACGTAATTCACTGTAGCAGGATCTACAAGTAATAAGAAATGTTCTCTCTTTCCACCACTGTAGTGTTCAGTCATCTTTCAAAATAGCCCAACCAATACCTCATCCACCAGTTATCTCCAGAGACTGTTCTGCAGCCTGACACCTCTCACAGTTAGGAAATGATGCAACACAAATGTCCCTTTCCAAATTATACTTTCTCCACATCATGCCCCTTCCCAGGTTCAATTTTTCTTTAGTTCCCTACTACTATTTGACTAATGCATACCACCAGACACTGGCCCGGAACTTCAAAACTTGGCTCTGAATGCTCAGAATATCAGATATGTGTCCTTTCCACTTGCTAGAGAAGAAAGATCCAGATCCAATCTAGGATGCAGGGTAGATGCAAACTTCAGGGCTAGTCCACAAATTTGGCACAAACTCCACAATCTATCCTTTGCTCTTCAAATGGCTCTCCAAGGTCTGCAGTATAAAAACACAGAAATATCTGCCGGTAGGAGTCTATTTGAAGCTCGTCTTTTAAATGCTTTTTAGTATGGTGGTAAGTTTGCAAAAGTTAATGCAGTTTTCAATTAAAGCAGTTTCTTTCCTGGATTTTTTTTTTCTTTTGACAGAGACCAGGGAATATCCACAAAATAATAGTAATGGCCTGAGTCAACAGTGGGTCCCTCAGTGAATGGTAAGTCATGCTCAATGAAAGCTTTTGCCTGGGTCAGTATGTGGTGGAAAATGATAGACGCTAACACAGATATGCTGGTAGTCCCACAATAACAGTTCTGTATGTACACAGATGCTGATCTGTTCAAAAGGACAGTGTGTTTTTCATTTTTTAACATTTGGCAAAGGAAATCGTGTAGCGGTTATGGATTGGGTGACTATCACCCTGGTCAGCAAAGCAGGTATGATTTATTTATCAGCTTTCCACAGAGGTTAAGGGGGAGGGGGAGGTCTGGAGGAGGCTGCAGGGGGAGAAGAAGAGGAGAGTGGGGGAAGGGGAACAGGGAAAAGCAAGATTTATATCCAGATGGGAATGTTGAGACAAGGGTGGGAGCTGCGGCCGGGAAGGAGTGTCCACAATGAAGGCTATTCATCAACTCTTGCAGCAATGCAGCTCTGAAATGTAAAGAGCTAGAAAGTATTCCTTCAGCTCCAGCCCTGGGTGGGCCTGGGGTTCCAGCAAGGAAGCTGCTACACACCAGTAGCTGCACAGCTTCGGGCTCAAATATCTCGTACTGTGATTGCACTTGGCTTTGAGGATCACAGAGAGGCTTTTTTTCCTTTCTGCAATGCCTCGTACATCAGTAATAAAGTGCATTCAACATCTCTTTCATCACCTACCTCTGAGCAAGGTGGGCTGCAGCAAGAGCAACAGAGTAATGAAATAAAAGCACAAGAGGTGTAAAAGGTCCATGATATTTAAATTTTTAGGATCACAGAAACACAGAAAAATATAAGCTCAAAGAAACCTTAGGAGATCTCTCTTCCATCCCCCTGCTCAAAGCACGGTCTTCCATGAGATCCCCCTGCTTTTATATCACAGATTATGTTTCCAGCATGACATTATTATCCATTATCCATTATTTTCTGATACTTCGGGTCAATTTGGCTGTTTGTTATCACTGGAGATAATTCTGGCCTAGCACCTTTGAGAATTCACATCTTTCTTAATTACAAAATCATAAAAAGAATTGTAGTGCAACCAAACCAAACTGGTATAATGTAGACATTAATATTTATACTTTAGTAAATCTTAGAGTTTTCAGAGTAAGACACGATTCATCTGCAAATTCTCCTAATTTATTGTCACTGTCACCATTTGTATTTGCAATGGAGGAACCTGTGGGTGCTGAGATCTGCTACAGCATAAATTGCCAGATTTCATTCATTTCAGTGGGCTGAAGCCGGTTTGATAACCAGCTGAACATCAGGTCTAAATTTTTTTTTTCATCTGTTGTTCATGTAATTAATTTATAATCTGGCCAGGCTAGCAAGAAAGCAACAGTTTCCAAAGAAATCAGTAAGTTACACACAACAATGACCTGTTTCTCGGAGAGTTCAGAGGCTTGTAATTTCTTATAGCACCCAAGTGCCAGTATGTATTTTAAATCAAAATCGTGCTCTGCTTGCATAGGCTAGGATTTCCCTACCCATACAGTGACTCAGCAAATGGGTAGGCTGAGTGGAGTGCCTTTCTCTGATCCATACCATACTTCTTGGTAACCTTCGTACCTCCTTTGCAAACAACAAAATTTACCCTTCAACAAGAAAATGCTGCCTGTTCTCCTGTTAAAATCTCTTTAAATTATTCCTCAGTTTATTTCATCCTACTTCTATGTCCATTAAAAGCCAAAATCTCCAGCTAGGCCAAAATTTTACATTAATATTGACAAGGTTTCCCACAGGCATCCTACTAACACTGGTGGTAGCAATGCATTCATCTGCATCATCTGATGTGGTCAGGGTACTGCAGCCATGCAGTTCCTACCATCGGTTTGGGTCAGCAGGCACCTATAATACTTTTTTAATGCAAGCTGAAGAGATCTTGCTCACAAGCATCCTTCTGCAGCCCCACAGGAAT
>NW_010391194.1:8244-21285 GCF_000710305.1 Buceros rhinoceros silvestris | reverse complement strand
GCCAATGACTGTTGCACAAAGTATAAAATCTTTTACTTATTCTTTTTCCTCTAATGAAAAGCCCAGTCTGAATACCCCCAAACTGGATATAACATTCCAGTATCTCATCTCTGCTGTGATAATACCACTTCCTCCTTTTCCTTGGCGCTTCTATTTATCTCCTTCAGTGCCTAAGCTATTTGATGACAAAGACGCTAACACAGATATGATGGTATCATAATCCTGATAATCTCCCTCAAAGCCACCACTTTCTAGGATGCAGTCCCCTTGGCCAGATATCTTTTCTCCCCATGACTAAGGCTTTGGTTTCCCCGTTGCAGCTAATGATAAACTCCTGTTTCCTGTAAGTATTGTGTGATTCAACCCCAAAACCTCAGTTCAGTTAGAACGGCCAAGACATGCATTACTCTCTAAGCATGGTTAATGGATCTAATACTATGTTTAAAGGGTTTTGTGAGTTTCAGTATGATACGATGTTGTCAGACTAGATCGACTTGTTTCTAAAGAGACCTCTGAGGAAAGGTGAAAAAGAAAAGAAAGACCGGCTGAAAAAAGCCCTTTGATGGCAGGATGGCTGAAAGGGGCTTATGTTTCTTAGCTTTATCTCATAATGCACTAATGGATCCAAGGTTAGGTGTGTAGGCTAAGCCACTCAGCTAGGCTCCCTGAAAAGTCAAAGGAAGAGATTATTCTCTCAATACAATGACTCATCCCAATCTGAAAAAAGCGGGTTTGTTTGTCCTGCTGAGATACCCTATAGACTAGAGACAGATGAATTTCCTAGAATAAAAGTCTGGGGAGAAGACTCTCTCCTTTGCATTGAAGGTTTCCTTGCTCTTCTGACTGCCCCTGCCAGCCTAGAAAGACCAACAGCCCTGCCCCAATTCCCTAGGCTCAGTGCATTAACTCACAATACTACGACCTTGGGTAGCACTGGGACAACCTCACAGAAAATTCTGAGGGCCTCTGTCAGGGGAACAGGAGCAGGAATAAAATCCTCACTAGATGTGTAGTCAACACTCCCTGCAATGCTCCCATAAAGCCTGTCATATCAAATCTCAATAACTTGGAATAAAAGCTTTGAATCAAAGACATAGAGAGCACTATACTGTGACTCAAACCTTGGAGGAAATGCACTTGGCCAGGGCAGTGACCCCAACAAAGATGAGGTGAAAGAAAAGGTCACAGAAAGTGGACATGGCCACCTTATAACCTTACCTGTCGGTTATAGATTGCTCATGAATGGCCTCACAGATAATGACACCAGTTCTCTAGCATTCATTGAAGAAATGGCCATTATTTATTCAGAGATGGATGAATTAGATTGATCTGAACAAAAGCAAGTTAAGTATTAGCAACTTGACTACTTTTAGTATTGTCTACTTTTTAGACAAGCTGCTTTAGCATCACAATAAGGCTGATAGGATGAACACTATACAAAAATCCTTACATCTTCAGTGGTGGGCTCTGATTTTTGAGAAATGTTTGGTCATTGTTTGAGAGTTTGCAAGATGTGTCTTAGAAGTGTTTCATTGCTATGCTGTTTATAAGCAGAGTACATATGGCATTTTCTCTCCTCAAAACTGTCAGGATTTTTAATTTTCCCCTCCCACTCTAAATGGATACAAAGCCAAAAATCTCACATTAAAAAAATAAATTATTTAAGAAATATTCACGTTGCATCAGTCAAAACATTTCAAAGTTGGTTCTACTCCAATTTTAGACCTTGTTTTTCTTTAAATATAATAAATAAACCAGCTCAGCCAGAGATTCTTTAACTAAGAAACTTTCCACTTTTTCATTTTGAAAATGTCGGAATGGGATGTTTCAACAAATCTCAAAAGTATTTTCTCTTTCAAATGCAGTGAATGGTTAAAAACTGCTCTTTTCCTCAAAAGTCATTAATTTGAATGAATCTACAAATTCCAATAGTAATCAATGCTTTTTAAGAAATTCCCTAAGCAGCTTTTCCTGAGCTCACAAAAAGCTTAAAAAATATTACTACAGTTCTTCTCTCTCTGCATTTGTAACAGAGCTCAGCACAAGCTTCAATGGGTCTCAGTCTTGAGCGTTTTGTTAATTTACAGCAATTTTTGTTTAAAAGTACATTCTAGCTGCTGAACAGTGTGTAATGATGGTGCCTCCTGCAGTGGCATCTCAGCTTGAGTCTTCATGTGGCATTGCTTCTCTTGGGTTTGTTCATGAAGGCCTGGCATTCAGCAGTGGTGCAGGGAGGGATGAACTCCAGTTTCTCTGTCTCTGGAGAGCTGCATATGGTGATACTAGATCACAAATGCACTAGGTGGTCTCTAGTAAATCCCCATGTGTGTTTTCCCTTTACGTAATCATTGTTTCTCCTGATTCCTAAAGAACCCCCAAATGAGGTTGTAAATAGACGGATTTGGGCAAACCCAAATTAAATACCTCACCCTTGGTACTTGTAAGGATGTGTATTTCACCTTAACTGCTTTTGCTACATGAGTGAGTTACACACACGGAGAAGTGGATGTGCCATCTCACCACCTCATGGAGATTCACCATGAAATCTAATCATTCATGGTGATTTCACATGGAGAAAAGGAAGCTGAAGGGGCGACCTTACCAGACTGTACAACTACCTGAAAGAAGGTTGTAGTGAGGAGGTCGGCCTGTTCTCCCAAGTAACAGGTGATAGGATGAGGAGAAATGGCCTCAACTTGCACCAAGGGAAGTTCAGGTCTGCTATTAGGAAAACTTTCTTTACAGAAAGGGTTGTCAAGGCCTGGAACAGGCTGCCCAGGGCAGTGCTGGAGCCACCATTCCTGGAGGTATTTAAAGCACATGCAGACATGGTGATGTGGGACATGATTTAGCAGTGACCTGGCAGTGCTGGGTTAGTGTTGGACTTGATGATCTTTAAGGTCTCTTCCAAACAAAACGATTCTCTGATTTCCAGCACCCAGGTACTAAAATGCATGGAAAAAGCTGACTCCCCCAGTTCAGTGACTAACCCTCAGAGAAGTTAATTTAGGCATGAACTCTAAAAATATTAAATACAGAAAGCAGAACAAAATAAGTTTAAAAGGAGCTGTGTGCTACCACCCTTTCTTTGAAATGAGAATTTAGATGCCACAGGAGCAGTTTGACAGATGGAAATGTTTTGACACTAGGAAATGTTTTAAACTCAACTGTGGGTCAAAAGTCACACTACTAATAATAGGAGGAAGCACCCATTTTTTCTGATTTTTTTATAAGGTAACTATTAGACATGAGGGCTCATGATGCTTTCATGGAAATGAGGCCACAACTCTATGAGGAACCTTACTGACTTAATGCTTTCCTGCCCTCAGACCTCAAGGTATTAGTGAAAACTGGGAGGGACATGGTGCAGGCTCCAACTGCAAGCGCATGAGAGGCTCCTCCACTGATAGTCACCTGGTTCATCTCCATCAATCCATCTTCTCTTTCACCATGGACAAATGAGTGGTAACAGCAGCACTTAGCACCCCTTTAGGACTCTTTCAGACATCTCTTGAAAAAGAAGGAAGGTTCAATTCCGGAGTTGTAGCCATGCTGTAGATGCTTGGCTGGGCATTGATTACATGTATCTTGTGCTTTACCTCTGTAAGAGTCAGGGACCCAAGCCAAAGTCTCTCATGTGGTCACAATGTCTGTGGCCCAGCTGCTTTAGCAGTATGCAGGCATAAAGAAAAAAACAAACAAAGACAAAAAACAAAGTCAGGCTTAGTGCCATGCACTTTCCCCTTTTAAATACCACTTATGGATAAGCAAGAAATTTCAGGGTTCATCCAGCTGTAGCTGGCAACTGCATCAAGAAGTTAAATCATGGAAAGCAGATGGGAAATTAGACAGGAGTGCAGTGTCAAATGGGTCACTGCAGGTTTAGGCAAGACCTGCTGATGGAGCTGAGCAGATGTATATGGAAGCTGATTCCCAGACTGTTACTGAAAGACTGTTAGCAACTTTCCAGGTCATGCTGAGTGATCTGCAGATTCACTGGATCCTGTTGCCTTTACTGTGCAATCAGAATTTTGAAAAGATGGTTCATGACAGGATAAATGAAACTTTGAGCATTAACAAGGGCCCATGGCTAGCAGCTGGAAAGCTGGAATTATGTGACTCTCCACTAACTCACTTAGTGTTATTTTTGAATTCTAAATTACCTTAATATAAAAAGTTCAATTAAGAAGTTTATTGAAGAAAAACAAAAACAACACACCATTCCCGGACAGCTGAAGATATTAATTCTAACCTTTTGTGATAATAAGACATTTTAACTGCAGCACCAGGATAAAAGAAAATACAGTCTCTGCCTTCAAGAGTTTACAAATAGCACTGCATTAACCTTGCGAAGGGCATGAAAGGGTCAAGGAAAGAAAGGAATCACTTAGGACGGACCAGGGGAGCAGAGCTCCTAGTGAAAAGGTGAAGCTAAGAAGTGGAATTTGTGGACTAAACGTTATCATAGTACTTCTTGATATGTATTTGACCTTTAAGTAGTCTCCCCAGAGATAAGAGGGGATCTTAAATGCTTGGAACATTTCAGTTAGATTGGACTAAATTCCTAAAAAATGTTTGGCAAGGAGTTAGTCTTCAAACGAGATAGATGAGCTAATCAGGTTCTTTTCCATTTCCAGCTACCGTGGCTTTGTGTGTTGCCAGCACTGTGTGACCTTAGAAAGAAAAGTGTGGGACATATCTGTGGTGATGTACTATACATAGTGTTGTATTTCCATGCACAGCATCAGGACCTCTGGCACTGAGATGGATTAAAAAAGAAAAAAAAAGAAAAAGGTACTTAAAATAAAGTACTTAAGAATAGCAAGACTAACCTTTTCAAAGGGAGCTGATGCAACTACCATTCCTCAGTCACCAGCATGTCCAATTTCTGAAATACCATTAAAAAATAGCAACACATTTTCACCCTGCTGCCTACTACTGGTTAGCAGAATGATCCCAGCACATAACCACTTCGTAGCCTAAGAAAATATGGAAACACTTCACATGCAATATTTCACTGTTGATCCCTTGCAGTTTGTGTCACAATGCTTTTCACACCATAAATCACCCTGCCTGAAGTGAGTCACTTACCAAAAAGATTCCTCTACCCTCCTCCCCCCTTGATATGTTTGTTCTTGAATTTCCAAATGGATCCAGGACTGAAGCAAACAGAGTTTGAAGTGTGCTTATGGTGGTGATAAGAAAAAAATTACTACTTCCAAAAACTGACACTGAATGACTTTTGATTTATTTATTTTCAATTGCTTCCAGTCCCAAGCTTCTCAGCTTGCATATCAAGAAGGATGTTCTCAGCTCCTAATGTCACAAAAAACGGAGTTACAGTCTTCATCTGTCCCACATTGTTACTGATGAAGAAGAGGCGTGAGAATGTTGCCACCCTACTTTTTCATTAATATTTTGTCAATATTTTTAAACAAGGTTTTAAACAAAAGTTGCAAGATCTTAATCTAAATTTTCTCAGTCTGAACCCAGATTCATGTGTAAATGAATCCATCCAAAAGAACAGGCTGCTGAAGCTGAAACTAATTCAAAACCAAGCTGAGGACAGTAAACAAGAAGTTATTGCTGTTTGCAGCCTCCATCCTGGTTTTCTGCACTTCATACTGACCAAAAACTACTCATTAGGAACAATTCTGACAGGTAGGGCGCAAGCTTCTTATATCAGTAAACATTAGTAATGGTCTCAGATAATTGCCCAGGACATGCAAGCTGCTGGCAGGAAGCAACCTAGTGTTAGTTATTCATTCCCACACAATATGTCAGATGGATTGTTACAAAGCAATATACCTGGATATGAAGGCTTCATCATTCCGGATGTGAAAAGCCATTATCTTTTGGGAAAAACTGGTATAAAGTAGCCATTGACCAGAACAGCTGAGAATGAAAATTATGACCACCTCTTCAGAAATGCTGATGATTTCTCAAGCACCAATGGGACGTGAAATTTCTTTGAGCCATTGCTACACACTAGCCATGATCACTTGGGCACTCTGAGGGAAAGGAGCCTTCAGGTATTGAAGAAAAGATGACGTTCATAAAATGAAAGTTGGTTACATTGGCATTGGTCTTTGTCCTCTAGCACACAATTATTGCCTATGAGATACTAAAGTCTTCTCATTGGCAGTATGCAGTTTAAATTATGGTTTTATACATGTATATTATGTCACACACCAAGAAACTCTTCTGCAGTCACCATTTTTAGTGTACAGCAGAATTATGGATTTCAGCTTTCCAGCACAGATTTCTAGGGTATTTTGTAAATCTCCCTGGAGGAATGGGGTTGAGAAACCAGACGTGTAGCATCAGGAAGTAGTTATAGTTGGAAAATCTCTCCTTCCCTGGACAAATCTTGTCTCAATGATCTCCTTTTGCCATCACAGCCATAGCAACGCTACCAGCAAAAGATGAAAGATGTCTGACAACTTTGTTCCCCTGGAACCACAGAGCTTTCTACCGTAAGGATAACTTTCATGTGGAAGAGACACAGAACTTTTTCCAGGAACGGATCCAACACTTTAAAACAAATCCTCACAGGATAGGAGAACCCTCCCAAACCTCACCACCTTCAGGTCCATTCACACGTCAAATGATTTCCTTCTTGCCTCCTGCAGTGTAAAAACAGAGAAATGCGTATTTATTTAAACCTTCCCCAACTAAGATGTTCCACTTCTCCCATCTGTCCTCCTGCTCTTTGCAATGCTTAATCATAACTGGAAAGCGTGCCAGCACTTACGAACATTATCATGTGAATAAAGAGTAGACAACAGGAATATGTTCTCTTACCTAAACTGATGGTAGGAGTATGGGCAGGGAGAGAGAGCAGAAGGAAGGAGAGAATGAGGCAATCTCTAGGGCATATCAACCCGTGAATGAAGAAACATGAAAAGCAGCTACTGAAGTAGGTTTGGTAGAGCAGATGTACACACAGATCAAGCACTCAGAACTGCTAACAACGTGAAAGCTGAGACAAGGGCAAGTTTGACAATTTTCAATATACCGCAGCCCAAAAGCAGAAAAGGGCCCCTTCCTCCTCTGACAAAGGAAAAGAGTAAATTATCAGAAGGGTGAAAGAGGTCTTTGGAAATCAAGGATGAAAAACAAGGGGTAATTTTTTTTTTTTTAACTGGGACATATTCTGCAAATAGAGCAAAAGCTTCTAGGATGTTAAGGAGATAGAACAGTGTGTCTGAAACCAGGGAAAATGTAGTAGTTCGGGATTAAATCAGCACCTACACTTCTCCTGACTGAAGAAACACAGATGTCTTCCAAAGTTTCTTGTTCTGGTGAAATTTTCAGCTACATGGAATATGTCTGAGTCTCTTCCTCGCTCCTTTTTTTTTCTGCTTTCTTGCCTGTGGTGTGTTTGACAGCTTATTTTACCATTCTAAACACAAATCCAGACACTTTCTTCATCTACAGTCCAGTCCCTGGATACCTGTGACCTCCTTGCCCTAGTACAGTCTATTCAGAATTTCAGAGCTGAGCAGAGTCTCCTATTTTTCTCCCCTCATGGATTTTCCAAGAGGATCTTCAGAGCATTGACAACAATAACCTTTCAGAAAATACTTGCCCATGGACATGTCAAACTCCTGCTAGCCACAACAATTGTGACTTGCAGCAAGACTGCCAGCAGGAACCATGGGATAACCACTGTTCAGGGTGGGTTTAGTCCTACCATACTCACTCAGCATCAGACTTAGGCTGGAAGAACCACATCAGGCTTCCTGGTTTCTGTTCTTCACCCAGCTGTGCACATATCCTGACCAGTCCAGCATATGTGGATTTTTTTCTGGATGAGTACAGCTTCACCTCATGCCATTTAAACTGGCCTCCATTGCCAGTTGTTCCCTCGATCAGCGCCAGTACCAGTGAGAGGGTGGTATACATCAGCCCTGAGATCTGAGTGGGCTGTAATTGATGGCAGGGCAACGGGGAGTGGCTGGTACAGGCAGGAGCTGAATGCGCTGCACTTATCCTAAGGAGCTGAGAGCTGGGGCGCTGCAGATAGGAGTTGGGAAGTGCTGAGTGACTGTGCAGCTGAGAGAGAACAGACCCTGCCTTATCCTGAGTTCAACCAAAACGGATTTTGCTGTTTCAAATTACAGGCTGGTGGCTCCAGGCAAACATGGAGGCGGCTGCCACCTCCTGAAATAGCAGCACCAGCAAGGGCAGCATGTTCAGATCAGGAGTGTTAGGGTGACATTTAGGAGTGAGGGTTGCTGCAAGATGGCCTTTGGGTGCCAAGGTCAGAGCCCATCAAGATGCTGCTCATCACTGCCTGGCTCTTTCCTTCCTCCTCTCCCCACACCACCAGGAGCTAGGGGAAAGCATGCAGCAGCCAAACCCTGTTGCATCAAAAATCAAGTCAAATCTTGTGGTTAGGAGGCCTTCCCTCCTAACCGCTCCCCCTTTTCTCACTGCACCCAAAGCCTTTGGCTACACAGGAGCTTAAATATCTTGTTGCTACCCTGATCATTTACAAGAGCACAGAGACTGGTCCTAACGCTTTAATCCTCCCATTGTCTTTAAAAGCTTTTTATATCGTCACCAATAAAGATTTTCTGTCTCAAGGGTTTTTGTGCCTCTCTGGCTGGGTTACGGCAGTGAGGTGGGGGGTAGAGGAAGGGGAGTATGAGGAAGGGAAGAGGGCTGGATTATTGCCAGGCTTTAAAAGGCTGCTTAAGCATTTTTCTGTGGCTTTCAGGGGTTTTCTCCGCAAAATCTCACAAGCCACCGAGGGCTGGATTATTGCCAGGCTTTAAAAGGCTGCTTAAGCATTTTTCTGTGGCTTGCAGGGGTTTACTCAGCAAAGTCTCACAAGCCACAGAATGTGTCCCTACTTGTACACCATTACAAAGTCAAGATGATTAGAGTGTAAGCCTCAGCCCTCTGGAAGCTGCCCTTTAGTCTCTGGGGTGTAACAATACATTATTCGTCCTTGTCTAGTTCTTATCTCATTAATGCACTGCCTTATTTCTGCTCTCTCTCCCTTCCCCACTCCTGTATGCACACCTCCCTTTCTGTACTTCAGTTAATGGAGCAGACGTGTGTCTTTAAGCCTTTCCAAAGCTATTGACTGTAACAGGGGGTGTTTGTCCGTTGCACATGCACGTTAGAGTGAAGACTTCTTCCTCCTCTTTCTGCTTTCTCTGCTCAGCTTGGCAAACTGTCATACCCACAACTTGCAAAATTCCCCAGCACTCTAGGTCTGCGCCCCACTGGATAGTGTCACATTAGCTTGGGGCTCAAACCCTGCCTGTCCACAGGACATTGATCCAACAAATCCTCAACGCTACATTTTATTTGCTCTTTCTCATCTTCATGCCTCCTCCTCACAACATGCCGTTGTCCTGCTGTCTCAAGAATTTCCTGCATCTTGCAGTATGTTCTTCTGACCCAGAGGAGAAGGATCCTCTCTTATGCCTGTGGTTACCAGAGAGCATCATGGGGAACCAGGCTAATGGAAGTGGCCTGTGATCTCTGTGCATATGAGAATAGCTTGCAAATGTTTGGAAAGAGGATGTTTTGTCCAGATAGGAGTCACTGGAATGGGCCAGGAGTACTCCAGAGATGCTGACCTGGGGAAAGGGCTCCAGTTGGACTGAAAAGGAAAATCTCCAGAGGGTCAAAGAAGTTAAACACTGCAGTTAAAAGATGTAAGAAAGGATATAAGAAAGGGAGAAAATTCACTTCGGCATTAAAACAAAAGGAGGAGCGAGGGTATCCGGACTTCTACTTTTAGCTCTCTCAATGGCTTTTGTTATATCTTTGTGAACATCACATCCTGCTGAGTGTGACATTGAGCAATATCCAGCATGTCATTCCCTGGTTTGTGCTTACTCCCTATCTATCTATAGAATATCTTATCCCTTGCCTGCTGTTTCAATTGTAAACTCCTTGGGGCATGGTCTTTTTTGCTTTAGCATTTCTACAGTATCTGACACATGATGGTCCACATCTGAGCACTCTCTGGGTGCGATATGAATTCAAACCAGCCACTGCAATAAATAGCACTGCAGCAAAACTGCAGAGGTTAGGATCTAAATTTTCTGCACTGTGTCACAATCCCAGCCATTAAACTGGGAAAGAAATGGTGGAGCCCATCTGCTGGTGGGCAGTGACCTACAGATGTCAGTGGAGTTTGCTGACTGGGTAAAATGCTCCAGCAAGGCTTACTAGAAGTGCTGGGAGTCACAGCGTTCACAGACTACAAAGAGATAGTAGATCATGAAGCTGTCCTCACTACAGTCCCTCCCAGATGCTCCCTCTGATCTTTAGTGGTGGCATCCCTATTATTTGACTCCCAGAATTTCCATAGCTCAGTGTGGGGCCTGCAAACAAGGCTTTGATTGGTATCATTAACATTTCTGAGGAAGCACTGCCAATTCCTGGCAATATACCCCCCAGAGCACCTCAGCAGGGAGAGAAAAGGGAACAGGATGACGTTTTGTTCTGCAGGCGTGCAAGAGAGGACAGACTGAGGCTGTCTGTGACAGACCAGCTTTAACATGCATGTTAGGTACACACTCTAGAGCAAGAAAGTGAAAAATTTTGTTGCCGAATGAAAAAGCGAAATCTGATCAGAGTTAGCCAAAGGAATCTGTCCCACAAAGTACTTTCCTGGGGCTGCTCTCTCTGTGCTCTCTCTGTAGTAACTGAACACTATTGGCAGGGATCTTCTCCCAGTCTCTCTCTTCCTCTTCCAGGAACAATTACCCCCTTCCTGATTTCATTAGAAATTACAGTATTTATTTTTTTCTGACTGGAGAGGAGGAAGAAAAGGAAGAAGGAACACTCTGATTTTACCTCCTAAGCAAAAGAAGATTTTTTTTTTGTCTCTTTTTTCCTCCACTGCCCTTAAAGTTAACCCTCAAAGTTTCCACTTTTCCATTCTTCTCCTCCAGTTAACAATGCCCCTCATTGCAGTCTGGGTTAGGGGCAGGTCATAACTCCAAACAGACACAGAAATTCACTGAGTCAAAATCTCAGAGTCTGCTCAATTTTACTGCTTGTTCTCGTGTAAGACATTTGGAAAAGATTTTAAATAGCACACCAAAACTTAATAAAAAAAGGAGGACAAACTTTACCCAGGTTCTTTCCCTTGGCTTAAAAGATGGCCAATGTCAAATATTCACAGTTTGCATAGAGACCAATTGCTGTGCAAAGCACGCAAAGAGTGTTATGTTCAATATTTTGAATGATGGCAACGTATAGTCATGTTGCACAAGGAAAAACGGTGCAGAAGAGAAAAGAGAAAAATGAAAGCCTGAAACAGATCTTCAGGACAAGCTTAAAGAAAAGGAGCAGTTTTAAATTTTCCTCCATAAAATCCCTGTAAACCGTGATGCTGTCTTTTATACTATTTTCTTATTCATAAAGGTGAGAGTCCACAAACCCCAGAATAACCCCAGATGATCACATCTGGTTTTAAAGATAATTAAAGCTTTCAGATAGGCAACTAACGCTGCAGTTACTCTAATATTTTCACATAGTCAAATGTTCAGCAAAAGTAGACAGAGTATGTTCAATTTTGGTGTTTCTTTTAGCATTCGTGGAAAAATAAGTCTTGCGATTTTCAAGTATTTGACTTTCGAATATTTGTAAATATTTGAGTTTAATATATCACTTGGAAACAAAAATATTCCTGGTACTAACTTATGCTATAGCACTTGCCATGGGTAAATCTCTGTGCTTTACAAAAGAGGTGAGAACCAGGATCCTGATGTCACAGATGAGGAAACTGAGGCCAGGAGAAGGGACACAATTGTCCCAGATACATGTGGACATTAGTCGAGTTAGAAACAGGATTGTGATTTGTGAGGGCTAGGTCTGTATTTTACTCATGACCTCAATACACTATGGCTGTCCCCAGAAATTTAACTCCTCACCTGCAAGTTTCATGGCAATTCCCATCATCTCTTCACTTCTCCGTTGAGAGAAACCCTGACATCTCAGCTGCAGATCCCGACCCTCAAAGCCCCTCCTGCCAGCCTCCACTGGTTACACACCTGAAAGTGGCTTGTGTCATCAATGGCTTAATACAACTAGTAGTTTCTCTGCTGAATTTTTATATGCATTTGTCATTGTTTAATCTAAAATCCGAGCATTGAGAAGGATTAAAGCTGTGTAACAGCAGAGATAGACCAATGGCTGGGCACAAAAGGGGCCTGTGCATTTACCTTGCTGGTCTAAATATTTGTCCAGACACTGTGTACTGTGGCATTCAAACTGAGGGCAGGTGACTCAGGCCTGGACACAATTTGCTTGCAAAAAGGAGCAGAACCACACAAAAGTATGGTCTTGATGGACTGACATCATCATCAGTATTTGCACAAGATAAAAAGCTCTTGAGCTTTTTCATAAAAGCAAACAAAGAAACGTATAAGTAAGTATATCAGAAAAGATCACGAAAGTCCACTGGGCACAAAAGCTTTTGCTCTGAGCATTCAAACTGGTCATTGGCACCAGTCCTCCCAGAGACCTAGTGTGTGCATGTGTGCGTGTGCGTGTGCATGTGCGTGTGTGTGTGGGAGTGTGTGTATTTGGTTGCTTAGACGATAAAGGGCAGATTTCCTGGCGTTTACAAAGAGAGGTAATGCTGCGCTATGCTAATCGGCATCATCTGGTGAGCCTGCCTGCCCTGACCATTTGAATGAAATCCCACTGGATTCGCCTAGTGCCGTCCTCCATGTGGAACAGTCTGGTTTCAAAGCGGTCACCTTGCTGCAGCCCAGATTCTGGTTGGCAGCCAGTTGCAGATCTTGCCAAGAATTCTCTCTTCCTTCAGTGCGTTTTTCCCCTAGCTCTAAAATTATAAACTCAGAAGGGGAGGGAGGGGTGTTATTTGCATCAGGGCTGAGCAAAATGTTTCAGGACTTTGCTGACTGCTCTTTAGGAGTGGGATAGGACTGTAGCTTGCAATTCACAGTGCTTAAAGTATCCCATACAGTTGCCCAGTCTTTGAGGCAGGTATAGAAAGTGATTCCTGCTTGTTGTGCCTGCAGCAGGGACACATGCCGA
>NW_010391194.1:7038-8178 GCF_000710305.1 Buceros rhinoceros silvestris | reverse complement strand
AGGGAAAGCTGCAGCTTCCTGCTAGATGTAAAACACATCTTTCCTGCTGGATGTGTTAAAGATTGTCTCAGCTTCTCAGTGCGTGTGAGTGGCACTTACTCAGCTGCATAACACCCTTATGTTCACAGGAGAGACCAGTAATGAGGCACAAGGCCTTAATTAACCACTTGTCAGAAGTTAGAGTTAATTCCCTTGCAAGGCAGTTATGTGAAACCCAGAACTTCTGGGATCAGTAAGCCACAACTAGTCCTTAGTTGCCAGAGGGAGGGTCATCTTTTACCAGCCTGGTCTGCTGACATCTGTTTGAGATGAATCTCCAGCTTCTGGGAAGGCCAAAATGGAGAATATGTGTAGGAGAGCTTGTCTCCCCTCTCACGCTCCCTGATGAGCAGAGGGAGTGCAGCACGTGCTGTGGGGGCTCATCACAGCACGTCCGAGAGTAGCCAGCAAACGCACGTGCATGGCATCTGCTCCCCCCACCTTTCCTCCTTTGTGCTCCTTCTTCCTCAGTCTGGGCGGACTTTGTATCTCTGTTCCCTTCCGTTTTCCTGCGGGAAGCTGTTGACTTATTTGCAGGGAGGAGTTCTCTGGGGTGAGGATAGCTGCCTGGCTGCCAGGACAGTGGGGCCTTGCTCCACAGGTGAAGCTGCTGAGCTCTGTGCTGATCTAAATTGCAGGGATATGTAATACTTTCACGCATCCAGAGACAAAGAATGAAGCAAACCAAGGCTTCATTAACACCAGAGCTCATGAGAAGCATTGTCCTGAAAGTTCCTGCTTTGTCAGCAGTAGATTAACAAGGGCTGGACTGCAGACAAGTAAGTTACATCTCCTTTCCTTGCTGTGCTTCTGCAGATGGATGGATAAGCTGTGAAGGAGTCATGGCAAACCTGAAGATATTTGACTGTATTTTGAGTACATCTTCATCATTTCTCTAATCACAAGTTACGTGGGCAGCAACACAGGAAAACCTTGTGTAATTACAGACAATCTTGAGGTTTATCAAGCCTCCCTGTGACACACACACACTTGCAAGTACAGGCTGAGTTTGCCACTGCCTTGCCCCCAAAAACGTGATGGCAAATTGCAAAGGCAGAATCCAGCTACAAGATAATGCCCATCTCTTCTGGGGTAGGGAAA
>NW_010391194.1:744-6954 GCF_000710305.1 Buceros rhinoceros silvestris | reverse complement strand
AGGTGGGTGAAAATCTAGGATTTCTTGGGCTGGCTCCTTCTGGAAGAAATCCTCTCCTCCAGTCAGCTGAAAAGCTGGGGGGAGTTGCCTCTAAGACAGCAGGCTGACAGTTTTGTCAGTGGTGAGAGTGCGATCTTCCAGACTAGGCTGAGACAGAGACAGATGGGGACACACCAGCACTAAGAGCCCTCTTTGCTTCCCCAGAGTGCGAGGCTCTGATTTGCCAAAGCCACGTCACTCAACCCTTTCCCAGCCCAGGGGTAGGATTCAGGATTCAGGGTTGTGCCGGTGACTTTCTGTTGTGCCACCTGGTGAACCGATTTGGCAGCCAGGGAAGCACCGCACCAGCAAAAGGGACAAGTAAGGACTTTGGAGAGTTGTAACCTGCAGTCCTGGGCCAACCTAAGAGTCTGGAAATAGCCTTCATGCTTCAAGAGCTGCCTTGAGGCAACAGGTCACCTTCACAAGTGCTAAAACCTCTCCCAGCTCCAGCACATAGTCAGGGCAAGCCAGCTTTGAAACAAATGAGGCACAGAGACAGAAGTTTCTGGCTCGACCATGAAGAGAAACACTTCATAGCCATCAAGTGGAAAAACACCAGCTTGCCTTTCACCTGAATCTCAGAAATCAATCTGAAAATTGCAGCAGAACTGGGTGTATCCCTTTGTTTTCCTTTTTTAACTTGTGTCACTGGATAATGCCAACTTTTCCCTCAAAGGAGGGAACCCTTCAAATCAAAATGAAGGATGCAAATCTCTTGGCAATGGGTGCCCAGCCCTCCTTTCCAGAATCCTTCCAAAGGGTGACATGAGGGGGGAAGTGAATGAGAAGCAGATGGCAGGAGATGCATCCCAGAGGAACAATGGATATTTTTGCTGTGACCCACCAGGGAAAGGTTTGGAAGCGCTGACACTTTAATGACACTCTGTTTTATTGTGCAGAGCATTTTTTTCTTGTTAGTTATATTTTGGCTTCTCTGGGCAACATATTTCCACAGGGCAGAAGACGTGTACCCGATGTGCCCCTCTGCAACAATAGAGACACCGATAGCTGGCAAGGACTGAGCTGGACATTACCTGGGCTAAATCTCTCTCAACAGAGAAAGTGTCAGTCTCATGCTAGAAAAATCACCAAAATAAAGGCCCAAGACTCTCCATTTTCACAGGCACATCTGTGATAGAAGACTGGCATTCCCACATGCTGCCTGCCTTCTTCCTCTTGTAATAGAGGGAAGAAAGAAGGGGTAACCACGTTCCTGTTGAATACTGGCAGATCATCCTTTTATCATCAAATGTGGAATTTACCTCAGTTTCCTCTCTTACTGGTTATGTGGCCTTTCATGAACCAAAAGTCACTTCCTACACATTTGCAAAAGACTCCTGGGACTTCAACTTCTTGTTTCTGCCTTTGCTTAGCCCACTCCAAGGAAAGCCCTAAGACATGTTTTCTGAAGACATCCAACAAGCTGTTCTCTTCTTCTTCAGACTGTCTCAAGGAAATAAAACAAAACAAAACCATAACCACATAAACCTTTGGCCTCTCTTCCCTTAATCTCTTTTAATGCAACCTACAACCCCTATCTCTGGACTAGAAATCCCTTAACGGTTTAGGTCTGGAATGACTGTAAACAAGGTGGAGATACTCTTTACCTGAAGCTACGAATGCTATTAAAACCCAGCATAGGATATACATGTCAGAGGCGCAGACATAAGAAGAAACCTGTGCAAAAAAGCCCTCAGATTTAGGGTGCAGTGCACCCTGTGAACACAGCACAGCAGTGAAGAGGTTGGGGCAGAGGAAGAGTCTTGTCGTACTCCTCATAGAGAGCCTCTGTCTGTGACTTTGCTGATTCATCAAAACAGCCAGATGAAAGCCAGGGACTAACCTCATCGTACATGGAGATGTAATAGACCTCTGAAGAGAATGAAATAAACAAAGCTGCTGCCTTTCAAAGCTGTTCTGGTTTTTCTCCTTACAAAGATGGTGAGGCCTCCAGGATACAAGAAGGG
This sequence comes from Buceros rhinoceros silvestris, assembly GCF_000710305.1. NCBI lineage: Eukaryota > Metazoa > Chordata > Aves > Bucerotiformes > Bucerotidae > Buceros > Buceros rhinoceros. Next base: position 4,945 of record NW_010391194.1, on the reverse strand, counting down.
ATTCTTGCCTCTCCATTTCTTTTAAATACAAAGAGTTTCCTGCAACACGGGCAACTGGATGAAAGGTAGAAGGACAGGCAAACTTTCTAATTATCCTTTTTGCCCACAGGATATATTAACTTGGCTGCACACCCTGGTAGGATCCTGCATAGATTCCATCTAGGTGAATGTGGAGATACTAGTAAAGAACTCAACCTTTTCTCTGTTGTCAGCAGCAGCTACCAAGCTCTAGCAATGCGGGCATGCTACCCACCTCCTCTGGGGCCATGCAGGAGACAAATTCTCTGGGAAGGACCCTTCAGGATGCCTGTTGTTGCAGGCAACACCCCACTGAGAAACTACCAGGATCTGGATGAGCATCATTTTCTCCAAGGACAAACTCCTGAAGAGGCAGGTACAGAGCCAGTGCATCAGGAGTGCACGTCTATCAAGAACATTGAACCATTGTTTCTCTCGGTGCTCACATGCTGAGCCTGGACATTGTGACATTCAAAGTCCCTCTTTTTTTCTTTCTGTCACCAGTGGTTTAGAGAGGTATTTTAACCAAGTTGTGGAGAGGAGAAGAAATAGAAGAAAAAGGCAACAATTTCCCCCACTGCCCAATTGCAAAATGTTTCCACTCTTAGATTCAAACTGCTGAATACAGACATCAGATTTCTATGGTTTTAAAAATAAATTGGCTCTGGAATGAAGCAGAGCCAGTTGCAGAGGCTTCACACGGATAGTGATGGCACCTGATAGACTTACTGAGACCCCTAACCTGCAGTCCATGCTCCTTTCCTCCAAAGTTACTGAAAGCAGCTCTAAGTCTGAGGTTTTTGCCTTCCTACTCTGGTGACACAGAGGCTTTCCAACATGAAATTCTTGTCACCAGGGACAGGCAGCCTTCATTCACATTTGCCTTCACTGCTGCTGCTTCCTGTTCCTGCGGGATCCTTGTCCAAGGCCTTCCCAAGAGCTATCAGAAAGGCACCTTGGTGTCTTTTGATACCAATAATGAATAAAATCAGTAAATAAATAGTCTTGAGGGCTGAACTGTTAGTACCAACCAGTGGTTGTAGGGTCAACCAGTTACAGTTTCTATTTTATTGTCTTTGACAATAAAAGAACACAACCAGGAACACGTTGCTTTTGCATTGGCTTCCTGTATGTGAGCTTTAGTGCTCTCTGATGAAGAACAACTTTGAAAAAAGATATAGCTATAGTAAAACAAGCTTGTGGGGCACAGTTTGGACCTTTCCAATCTCACCACTATTCCTTTCCAGAAGAGCAATGTTACTGCCCTGATTGAACATGAAATCCAGCCCCCAAGGGCCAAGTAAGGTTGAGCAAACACTGAAATTCCAGAAATGAAAAATACGGAATTATACAGCAACCAGGATGTGAACACAGGGGAAAAAGTGCCAGAGGATATGTATTGCTAGTCCATTAAATACAGTTTATTTAGTTTATTTTAAAGCATTTTACATTTTATTAAAGTAAAGCAGACAGGATACAAGCACTATAAACTTTCCCCTGAAAGTGAGCATTGCTGGCATTCCACTTGCTTAAATTATTACTTTTTCAAGAGCTGATTAATCCTTGCCACTCTTAGTTAAGGGAGGAAATGGTATGTTTTACTTCCCAGGCCAAAGCAAAATGATGCTTCTGCAAGATTGGCTCAGTCTTTCACTATTCTTTTTTTTCCTTTTTCCTTTTCCCTCTGGGAATCTATCTCCGTTTCTGGCACATGACCACATTTCTATCATGGCCAATATCTCTTGCTTGAAATTTCTTCTGACAAGTCACATTCTGTGTGAGACGCTTGATTAAAGAGACTAGCTTTTACATTTTACAAGGGAAAGTTAACTGCAACTCACTTGTCTCCAGTGGACTGGAGGGAAGAAAAATTCCCTTAAAGAGGAATTTGCAGTTGTAGATAAAAAATTAACAGGTCAACAAGCAAAAAAGATAGAATAGCAAGGAAGAGGAGTATTTTTTTCAGTAGGAAGTGCCATTTTGTCAAAACAGTCATGCTTTGCTGGAATAGGTTTTCAGCAAAAGTAAATCATTCTGAAGTTAGTCTTTCATTTGGAGTTCATTGGAGCATTTCATGGAGCTTGTAATTTATCTGAATTATTTTTTTACAAGCTAAAAAATTTAAATAGTGCTTTAAGCCATTTGTATGTCTTTATATAGACTGTGTAGTGTTCTGTTTGGACTATACCAAAACATTCTCACATATTTACTTCAATATTTCTGAGGTCAAGAAATTGCAGAAACTGCGTTCTACAAATCATCTGAGGTTTTAACCATTTGCAACAACCCAAAGATAATTTATTTAAATCCTCTATGGAATTCTGACAGTATGGGAAATGCATTCTTGACAACTTTCCCTTCCAAGTTCAGCTCAGTGTTGATTCCGAACCCGGACCCAACTAAAACATTACTCCTGCTCCAGACCCAGATTTGGTCTTTCTGTCCCATCATTGCATCTGATATAGCAGTGTTAAAAGCTCTTCAGCTGAGTTCTTCACAGAAGCAAAACCTGCCACCAGTCACTGCTACTGATAAGGTTTTTTTCCCATAGGTTGACACTTCAGGCTCCTTTTCCTCTTTACCAGGAAACCTACCCAAGCGAAATGTATTGCAGGGTGAAGTCCACCTTCACACCCACTCCCTGCTGGCATAGACACTGAGGCTTGTGTTCAGATATCAGGTGGAGGGAGCAGGTATGGGGACGGGCAGAAGGAAAGAGGTGCAGAAGGAGGGAGGGAGAGGAAAGGGGAGAGGTAGATTCCTCTCTCCTGTAGACCTAAGCTGCATTTTGTGAGGCTAGTGGGACTAGGACACCACAGCCAAAATACTCTTTCTCATTCCTGGTCAATCACATTCCTTTCCTACAAGGCTTCAGCTCTCAATATCAGTCAAAGATGATGGCGGAAAAGCACACATTAGCTACTGTACCTTGGTGTAGTCACTGCAGTTTTTAAATTGGGCATTTTAAGAGTCATGGGGGCCACCAGAATGAGTTCTGTTGGATAACTCTGAGTTGAAAAAAAGAAGAAATCCTTTTCCCCTTCTCCTTTGCTGCCTGCAGGGCAGGTGCAAGCTGACAGTTCCATGACTACAAACTGCTGTTGGAGTCATTGAACCCTTCTCTCCAAACCAGATGCTCCTCTTTTCTGCATGAGTAGCAGAACACATGCCCTGACCGTCTCCAGCTATTTTTAAAAGACAGATTTCTTCATCGCTTGTTTATAGCTTTATGTGTTGAAAAAAAGCAGATTTAACTTAAATGAGGAAAAAAGCCTCTGTGAGTCAACATGCATCCTTTGGAGGCACTGGAGAGATCTGGAGAGTTAAAAAATATCTGGTTTCTTGCATGAAACCATAAAGCCACATTAAAGAGTTAAAAGTAAAGAAATCCTATGAAGACTTCTGAGTTAATAGTAAAGACTAATGCTAACAGAAAAGAAGCTACCGCAGTAAAAAGTATCAGGACATTATCCTGCAGCTGCAATTTTCCTAACAACAGTCATGTCACATGCCCGTCAGCTATGTAGGAGCTCAATTCTTCCCAGGTCACCCAAGGATAACGTCCTGAGACTTTGGACTTCGTTTTAAGAAACCATTTCACAGGCACCATGCTTCCAACCGCAGACTCATTCCTCCAGCTTGCCTGTGAAGACACCCTAAGTTTTGCATTTCTAAGGAAGAAAATGAAAACCAGAGGAAGCCCGTATCGATGGCCTGTCATGAATCCGGGAGCTGTGATACAAACAGCAACTCCACAACGAAAAAATGACAAAAATATGGTTCTCAGAGCTGGAGAACTTCCTGTTGCTTTTTAATTCACCCACTGAAGAGGGAGGAAATATGTGACATTGCAATATAATTATTCTTTTTCCATTGTCAGGGACCCAGGACAACCGCATTATTCATGCAGAGGCATGAACAAGCTGCACAGGTCCTCCCAAAATAGGAGGCAATAAAATTTTGATCCTCACCGCACCATCTCCAGAGCTGATGACACATCGCTTTTGCTTCCATTCAGATTTATGCGGGTTTCCTAGGCCTCTCTTCCCTTTCTTTGATGTTGATCACAGACAAAATCATGTCACTCTTGGCCAGAGGCTGGCACCAGGCACAAGGGCAACAGCAAGTGAATTTTATTGGTAATTAATGACATGCAGACAGTGAATGGTTGGCCCTGGGAACT
>NW_010391194.1:0-580 GCF_000710305.1 Buceros rhinoceros silvestris | reverse complement strand
AAAGAGTGAGAACTTACACCCAGTCCAATTGTACTTCATTCATATGTCTCTTTCCTACCCAGCCCCACGTTGCCACTTGTCTTCCTGACCCATCCTGTTCAGCCCTACACTGCTCCAACACATAAGAGTACGTAAGCTCTCTGTACACCCACTGTTTCACAGTGCCAGATACCTGAACCATGGTTTATCTATAGGATCATGCCTACTGGTCCTGATAGGATAGGTGAAATAGATTATTTTAAAATCTGCCAAAATCTGGAAATATTTTCAGATGTTCAGATCAATCAAGTGCAACTGTCAGTATACAACTGCTCCCCACCATCAGATGCTGTGTTAATATTTGTTATTTCAGGATTTACTAAGAAAGCTATGATAGTATCTAAAACAAACTTTAAAAAAAAACCCAAACAAAAATCTGTGAGCTTACTTCTGCTAGTGGTATAGAGACATGGAGGAGATCTCGGCATTACCGTAACACAAAGAAAATATAATTCGTCTTTACTCCTGCACCCAGCTTTGATTGGCTGGGCATTTGCCCAGAAGTCTTCACAATAAAAATAAATAAAAATTATAAATAAAT
>NW_010391193.1:48233-54751 GCF_000710305.1 Buceros rhinoceros silvestris | reverse complement strand
CCGGCAGCAGCAGGGAAGGGATTGTCCCCCTGTACTGGGCACTGGTGAGGCTGAACCTTGAGTGCTGTGTCCAGTTTTGGGTCCCTCACTGCAAGAAGGACGTTGAGGTGCTGGAGTCGGTTCCGAGAAGGCAACAAAGCTGGTGAAGGGTTTGGAGAGCAAGTCTTGTAAGGAGCAGCTGAGAGAGCTGGGCATGTTTAGTCTGAAAAACAGGAGGCTCAGGGGGGGACCTTATCACTCTCTACAACTATCTGAAAGGAAGCTGTGGAGGGATGGGGGTCAGTCTCTTCTCCCGTATGAAGAAAAACAGGACGAGAGGGAATGGCCTCACGTTACGTCAGGGGAAATTTAGGTTAGATATCAGGAAAAATTTCTTTACAGAGAGGGTTGTGAAGCATTGGAACAGGCTGCCCAGGGAGGTGGTGGAGTCCCCATCCCTGAAACTGTTTAAAAACCCTGTGGATTTGGTGCTGAGGGACATGGTTTAGGGATCCTGGCAGTGCAGGGGGAACAGTTGGACTCAATGATCTTAAAGGTCTCTTCCAACCCGATGATTCTATGATTCTATAGAGTTGTTAATAAAATTACAATTTTTGGCACATGAAAACAGAAAATTATTAAGTTCAGTGACCCTCATCATTACCACACAAATAAAGTGCCAAGTCTTGCACTGTATTACAGACACTAACATAGTTATTGAGCTTAATTTTTAGAGATACTTTTGTCTCTTCAAAGACGCTGATAGTTTGAAAAAGGAGACCAAAAAAATCAACAGCACAGAAAAACCAAACGTGGTTGTCCTCCCTTTGTTTTTGGTGTGCACATGCACACATGGGAAATCACTTACTCCCAGCTGTATCTATGATTTGGTTCTATGCAAATGTCAAGAACCTGATCTATTTACTGTGAACCAGTGTTCCAGACATCTCAGTAACGTACACAGCCTGATTGTGGCCCCAGATTTTCTTTGCAGAAGTAGCTGATGGACACCTTTGTGATGGGAGTTGATGAGATACCTTTCCCATATTTATATTTGCCTAGAAAACATCACCTGTAGACATGGTGGTTTTATTCATGTGTTAGAAATATTTGCGTTGTTGAAACAATTTTCTATTACTCTGTGTTTTAGCTGAATAAAGGAAACAGATCTATTTCCTTTTCCAGGAACTCAGGAATGCAGAGTGTCTTTAAATAAAAATCCTCAAATCAAGTTAGAAGAACAGATAAGTTATTGCAAATGCAGTTTGTGTTTATTTTTGTTAGGTTTTAACTTTGGTATCTTGCAAAAAAAGTAATTAACTATTGAATTTTTATCACTAGTTGTAGCCACCAACTAAAAAAATTCAAGTCCTGTGTAAAATGCACATAAATCTTTTTCCTTAAAGAAGCATACTTTTTGTACTGTAACTTGAAATACCAGCATCCCTTCACAGTGACCATACAAAACCAGCATCTTAATTCAAATGAGAAAACCATTCAGTGTCTGGTGTTTTATTTTTATATAATTCTAATTCCAACAAATGAGCAACATAATACTGATTATCTTACTCGTTGAGTAATAACCTCAGACTTACTCTTGTGGGTTTTGGTATGGATTTGGTATAGCTTAGCGGGCAGACATGTAGATGTTTTTTTCACTGTCATCTCTGTAATGAAAGTTAGCCTTTTATAGTACTTAATTAACTAAGGTATTATTTCCTGTGATATAAATACGATAAATACTAGATGAAAATAAGTATTTCAAGTTATGCTATTATTTATATACAGAGTGGCTAATGCTCATGATAATGCTATGGTATTGCAATATGGTAGAAAACCTCCATGCATGAAAGCTAAGGAAGTCTTCCACACCAGAACAATACCCTCAAACTCTGTTAAGATTTTAGTATAATCCTGTGCTCCTAAAGCTGATAGCAAGCTTCCCAGAAACTAGAGAGAACAGAATCCTTTGTTTAACACTGAGGGAAGATCTTATTACAGCTTATGGATTGCTGCAGCCTCTGGAAGTGGTGTATCATAAGCTATTGAAAGAAGGGGAAATGCCATACACCCTACCAGTGACATAGCAGAACATGACCCAGCCGCCAAATGAAAATGGAGAGGGCTAAATCAACTGTCTCACCCCATCTCATACATCCTCCTTCCTCCTCACAAAGAAATCTACTCCTGTAACCAGAATATTGATTCACAACTTTTTAATAACAGCTAAAATCCCAATGAAGCAATATCATTCTTCCACAAAAGCCTCTTCAGTTGATCTAAAGACAGAGATGGAAGAACTGGTAAGACAGTAAGTCATAATTTCCTTTCACCAATCCCCCTTTATCAAATGAAACTGCTAAAACCAAAGACCAAATCCTACACTATGACAGGGCAATTACTGCATCTATAACCAGAGAATAAAAATTCAAAGTAAACAATTTTCCTCTGTAACAGTGAATACCTGATCTGTTTTAGGCATATACATTTTCTCTACATGGGCAACTACAAATATATGAGCAGAAAAAGCTTTATGAGATTTACCTAAAAGAGAGTTGCATTACTCCATATAAAGAAATTCTTATTTGTCGCATTCAAAAATTGAACTAAATATGTTACTGTTAGGCATTCATTATGAATTAAAAAGAAATGAGATCTTCAACACTCAGTCCAAGATCTTTTTCCATACGGAAATAAAGCAATAAAAGCACACACAACGCACAACTGCAAAAAACCCTTGTAAGCCAGAGAATGAAGTAAATGAAAGCAGAGGAGAAATCTTATGTTCTCAGTACCTATAATTTGAACATAGGAAATAAACATAAAATAATTTAAAGGAACCTTAGTAACAGACCTCTAAAAATTCCAATTACATACTGCAGACCTACTGCCCAAGAAATAAGGTACTGCCACTGTTAGGAACATATCACAGGGTTTACTACATTTTCAAGACCTCAAGACAGGCCTGACTGTGCCTGTCAGGCTTCGTCTAGATTTGTCTGTGCTAGCCTACAGCTTTGGTCTAGTTTAGCTGCAACAGCAGCTGTCCAAAAATCAGACGAACCCTACTTAATCTGTTTTAGGTTAGCTTTTTATGACCGTTTGGTATGACACCTATCATTAAAATGCTGATATACTATGCTCTAACTAACAGACAGTAATATCACATAGCTACTCTGTGCAGAATAAACAACGCATGACCCTAGTCAAAAAACATACCAAAGATCAAGACTCTAGGATGACAGTATTCAAGAAGTATCCAGCAAATGTAAACCATACCATATATAGTAATTCAGATGTAATGTGGAAATGGAAACTAATGAGGAATGAATAAAGCGTAGACTATGCTAGAAAACCCACAAAAAAAATAGGTGCAATGGACCCAGTGTGAGTACAGAGTCACCCACCATGTTCCAGGCATAACACCTGTAATGATGGTAACTTGTCGTAACCCTTTTTCAGGTGGAAGACATTGATCTTGGTATGAGAGGGTTAGTAAAAGGGTAAGCATAATGCCAGAGAAAGAGGGATGGATATTAGGAAGTACTAGTAAGGTAACAACTTTAACTGTGTTGATAATAATTCTTTGATTTGACAGTTTAGATTTCAATTACAATAACAATAAATTATTGCTTTCGCATACGTAAACCACACAAATTGTAGTACAACAAATTGGTGAAGAATGCAGTTTGGATGCAACAACAGTAGCAATTCTTGGACAATCCTAGCAATTAAAACGCTCTTTGCACACCAGAATTATCAGGTAAATAGCTATATTTGATTAATGCATTACAACTTATGTAAGAAGATACTTCATGACTAGTATAGGGGATTCACTTGGCTTCTTAATATAGGTGTAACCATATTATTCTTTATCTATTCTAAAATGCAAGGTAAGCCTGTACATGTCATCACAACAACAATGCATTTTTGTTTCAGGATAGAGTGACATGCTTGACAAGCAAAATTGTTAACAACTAGACACAAATGTAGATAACATAATTTAAATACTCTTATATTATAAAACGTACATGTCAAGTTATAGGTTACATCCCTTGTATTATCATTATGCCTTCAATTATAATAAAATGAAATAACTTCTATGCGTAGACAAATCATGATATAAAATGCGTGGGAAGAATATGTGTTGTAAGAATAGAACAAGTTACACTTGACAAAGTCTGTGAAACCTGACAAACTTCTTACCTTTAAAATTAGAAGAATCAGGTAACTCTTTCCTCATATATATCTAACTGCATCCTTTGTTACTGTCATACATGGTCTTAAATCAATCCTAGTCTGCAAGTATTTATTTTAAAATAGATAAAAATTCTTGCATCAGACATGATGTAATATGTATTCCAGAGAGATGCCTGTGGACTAAATTAATGTCTTCATCCTAACTATGGGTTGAAGACTTCTTATTCCATTGTTAAGAGTCGTACTGTCACTTGATAGATTGTGGAACCATCTTATAATTGATTATGAGTTAGAATTAAGATTTGAATTTAGCATGGTCACAGAATAAATCAAACCCCCAAGCCTACTCACTGGTGGGGTGATGTGAGAGCAGAAAAGGCCTTGACACTGTCTAAACACAGCTCAGCAATAACAAAAACACCTCTATTAACAACACTGCAGCCCAAGTTCAGAACACAGCCTTGTACTATGAATAAAATAAATTCTATCCCAGCCAAAACCAGTACAATAGGGAAGTCTAATGCATATTTAAGATCCATTGTTTAGGATTTACAAGTGAAAGAGGACAGTATGTGAAAAATAAATTAAGCAAAATATGCTAGTAGAAATGACGAAAGAATGCCCAGTGCTAACATCAGAAGTCACTGATTCAAATAATGTCGCTCTTTTGAATCACTTCTGGATTACCATCAACAAAAAAGTTGGTACAGACAATAAAGAAGCTTTCTAAATCATAATTCTTCCTAAAGTCAGCAACGGAGCAAAAATGGAAAAAGGTAAGTAAAAGAAAAAAAGAGATAGAGAAACCTTCCCAAGCCAAATGTTGCTACTTGGATGTTTGAGCCAGATTCAAAGCTGGTGCTACTTCAAGTCAGGGATTAGACTAGGTAACCTCCAGAGGTCCCACCAAATCGTTTATTCTTTCTATGTTTCTGAGCTTGTATATTGGAGAAAGGAACTTGATGATGGAAAAACTTGTTCAGAGGAGCAGGCAATGCACAATAAAGTGCAGAAAAGAGGCTATTTTTTTCGTTTTTCTACTTTTTTTTTTTTTGCTACTTTGCAGAAGCAAAAGGAGACCTCATCGGTTTGGGAAAAAATACCTGATTTTTTAAAAGACGGGACCAAAATTACATTACTACTGGCTTTAAATTATAACTACAGCTGCTGTACCTTTCTACATATTGGCCACTAGGATTGAGGAAAGAAGACAGAAGGCCCTGCATTCTGTCATGAGGACAGAAATTATACAGCATATCCTATGAACAGAACTTAACCATAAACTGAAAGGTACTTTTTCAAATAACACTATGCTGTACATATAATTTCATGTAAGTCCAACTAGAACAATCACAAGAATTCCATTTACACAAAAATTCTGTGTTAATAAAAACAATGTGGATTCAGCTTTTCATCCAAAAAACTCTTTTGACAATAAAAGAGGTTTGAATAAATAATTTTTCTTTCCAAATGAGAATGTACTAGTTAATGGAACCTAACTTGAAATACGTATTTAACTTCATATTTTAATAAACATTCAATTCCGATCATTTGCCAACTTACATAGCTCCATTAGTGTAGACTGTGTCACTTCCTTCCACATACTGAACCTGGGCTGGGTAGACATGCTGTACCTGTTGCACAGACTGTACTTGCTGCACCTGAAAACAAGAATACCAGAAATTTAAGGTATTGTAAAGAAGGACTGATGCTTCAGTGCACCTAATGGCTTCTAACTAATATGGGATATCTCTGTTCTCATAATTACTAAAGGTATGTTGTAGCAATAGCAAAGAAATTTACTATTCTTAAAACAGTATTTGTGCTGTAAGTCTGACAAATGGGAGTCCTAATATTGAAGATGCACACTCATGGTGCATACATACCTTCAGTGCCAAAGACAAAACTAATTGGTAGGCATAACAAACATGAAATTAGGTGTAACTATGCTTTGCACGAAGCTGAAGAAATACATTTTCTATGGAAGAAAGTATCGTTTGGCCACACGTATGCCTTTTCTTATTCCATTTCAGTCCTGAATAGTACAAGCCTTAAAACCACAAGTTGTATGTGTTGCAGTAAGGTTAGAAATAAAGGTGCACATTCAGATGGTTTAAATCTTGTTTAACTGGAGTTAAACTACAGTGATAGACCTTTTTTTCCCAGTAATACTTTGACCCAATGTGGAATTATGGATCAAAACCCCTAATCTGAGTAACCCCTTCCCCAGAATACCATCAGCTGTAAAAAAGTCTGACAAAACCTGGTTTTACATCAATGAGCTAAACAAGAAAAGGCAGTAAGACACAGATTATCTTCACATATATTGCTGCGATGGC
>NW_010391193.1:30018-48131 GCF_000710305.1 Buceros rhinoceros silvestris | reverse complement strand
ATTCCTGTTTTGGAAAAGCACGCATAGTCACAGATCAGTTCCTTTGATTTATATACTATGTAGGGAAGCTCCAGGTTATGCAAATTTCCTCTCCAGTCTTTACTTTTTGTCTTTTGCTACAGTAAAGATTAAGAATTCCATATTTCACACTTGCCATCATTTAGAGAAGCCACATTTTGGTTCAAGAGCAGTCCAGAATCTAAACGATGCAAAAAGGGACTTCACAGAATGGTACAATTTAACCCAAAGAACTCAATCAAGAAAATGATAATGCACATATTCAGTAAATAGATGTAACCATAAACTACTTTTGAGAGACTGTTCTTTATCTCAGATATTCTCACATATTCATCCTGATCCAATTAGTCCTAAGGACTGCAAACTCCATAATCCCAGGTGAATCCTGGTTTCATGCATTTGATGCATCATCAGGACAAGAGGAAATGGACTTAAGTCGTGCCAGGGGAGACCTAGGCTAGATATCAGGAAAAAACATCTTTACAGAGAGGGTTGTGAAGCATTGGAACAGGCTGCCCAGGAAGGTGGTGGAGTCCCCATTCCTGGACGTGTTTAGAAGGCGTGTGGATGTGGTGCTGAGGGACATGGTTTAGGGACCCTGGCAGTGCAGGGGGAACGGTTGGACTCGATGACCTTAAAGAACTCTTCCAACCAGATGGTTCTATGATCTCGAAGAGCTCTTGAGAATGCCCTATTTTAATACCTTGAACTCTGCTGTATTTTAAAAAGTTCTGTAAATAACCACATTTTTCCTAGTCTTTTATAGTATCTACTCGGACTGTGAAACCAAAAATCTCAGTTTCCAGAGAAACCTTCCCTTAGGTTGACAATAAATCCATAATTCTGGAAAAAAACCGAAAACAAAACAAATACACAAGGCTTTAAATGCACCTATAGTGGCATGACAGAAAATCAGATGTTTCTGTCCACGAACCACAATGAAACCTAACATGATGGTTAAAATATCTATTCAAATCCAAAATTTTCTGATTTCCAACATGAATCATTACATAAATTGACAAATACATCTGAAATACAATTTCCAAACTTAAAAAAATATACCTTAAAGATGTTTTCTAATTATTAAGGTAAGGGAGAGGTGTGTACATTTCCTCTCCTAATGATATTTAGTTATTTAACAGAAAGATTCATTTGTCAAAGTCAACATAAAATACTCTGATACAAATTATGCACATTACTAGGCTTTACAGCAATTTTTTAAATTAAAAACCCATAAACAGCTGTACTGTGCATAACTATTTTTAAATAATTAAACTACTTCTATTTCTATCACCTTTGACTTCATAACTTACATTAATACAAATCATAATTTCATGAAATGGGCTTGATCTAAATCCACTACAAGAAAGTTATGTCTGTAAGCTTACTATTAATTAGTACCTCTCAATATTAAAATTTGCCTATTTACACCAAAACCATCTACTCATGCAATAACAGGCTAAAATGTGTCTGTGTTTTACTGTGAAACATAGATGCAACATACTATGATAATTTTTAAGTGACTCTAGAAGTATTTCATCCTCTTGGGTGACTCAAGTTTTACAACCTTTAATTAATGGGAGAAGTGAAATCATTGTCCATCAATCCAATACAGAGCACCAAACTAATCTACTTAATCTACACAGTGAGAAAACATCTTGAAAGCAGGGTTTATTCTTCAAACCAGTGATTTGTCACCTGCCCCGTAATGCATATGCTCCATTTTTTGTCCCAGCAGTACAGCTGGGGAAATATTATGAAATGATGCTGTCATCAGTATGAATTCCACGTTCTTGTCCAACCTCTCCCAAAATGCACTTCATTCCCTAGTTACACGCACTAGATATGGCTTAATCCCTGTTTAAAAAAAAACCCAGCACTATTTTTCTATTAATAAAGGAAACGTGATTTCTCTCTGCATACTGATAAAACATTCTACAGCATGTACAAACACAACATTAAAAACCTCCTATCAGTAAATGCAGGTCACATTCCCATTCTATACAAGGTATTACATTCTCCCACTGTTCTTATATACAAGCTGCTACCATTCCAAAACAGATTCAGCACAGTGCAAGACCTATACCACAGGTAAAGAACAGGACTGAGAGGATACTGCACGGTATGCTGGTAGAGAGAGGTACAGAGTAGATCAAAGCTCAGTGTTTACTGGACAGAAAAATGAAAAATTCCAAAATGTGTTTATGTTCTGTTTTGGAACAACAACAACAAAATTAATCTACCATTAACAAAAAAATGGAAATTAAAATTTTCACTGACTAATTTCTAATTTTCACCACTTTTTATACAATTCTTTATTAGCCTAATATGCAGACCTATTAGAAATGTTGTGACAGATAATGCAAATAAAGTAACTTATTTTTTAAATTGGCATTTAAGAGTGGATACAATACAGTTCTATTAAAACATCTTATCTACTTTTGTAGATAAAAGTGTATTTCCTTTAATTTTAATAATGAATTTCAATACAAAAGGGCCACTGAAATAGATCAAATTTTTCCAATACAGTAATAAAAAAAGACAGTTTATAAAAAACTTATTTTGTTTCAGCTTCTCTGAAACTCAGTACTGCTACAGTTAAATTGATTATGGTGCACAAGGAAGCTTTAGTCACTACATTGTTTTACAATGTACATAACAACTGTAAGGTAGAGAAAGTTAAAGATAAATACTTTTCCTGTCAAGAAATGACAAATAAAATGAGTAAGTGGCCTTCAGGATGGCGTTGTATATGAAAATTCTGCCATACTGAAAATCTTTGTTATATGATATCTCCAGTAGTAATTTTATTTCCTATTTTATGTCATTTGGGGAAAAAATGTTTTCATGAGAATTAAATCTAGTGCCTCTGAATTTCCAATGATAGGAAGAAACTAAATGCATATATCTACTTATTATGGGCACAGAATTATTTGAGATTAAGTTGATTATGAGGAAATAAAACACCTCTAAAAAAATCAACATTTTTTGTGGAAAATGTAAAATTGTTCTTTAGTTTATTGGTCAGAAGAGAAACTGGAGGTCACAGAGAGAGTATTCAACAGAGACCTAAAAGTAGATGATCTTCTTGTATTAAAAAATACCCCAAGAATTAAATTATTTGGTCTGAAAATAGAAAACACAATGAAATATTTATTTCAAAATGACAGTATGCAAGCTCAAAATTTGTATGTTCTGGGGTGGACCGGTGAGCTACTCATAGTAATTATTATTGTCTGGCTGGAAAAAAGAAAATTAACTGACTTGTATAGGAAACAATGAGTTAAATACGGTCAGACAGAAGCTCTTTCATTCCTCTTGCTTCAGTGATTCTAGCCTGAAGTAAGTAGCTGGAACAGGATTAGAAGTAAAGAGCTGAAAAGTTCTAGGAGAACAAGAGGTAAATGAAAACTTATTTCAACACACACGTGTAATTATAATTACTAGTTAAAGGAAAAAAGAGAGAGAGAAATAAATTATATTCTTAATTACACTACCTCAGAGAAACAAATGAGGGACTAAGCTATGCTGCATCTATGGGACTTTGTCAACAAAAATAAAGTGCATAAAAGCATACTGAAATGCAGAAATTACACTGAAGAACAGAAACAAAATTTAAAAGAGAATTTTGATTTCCAATAAAAAGTGTTTATATTCAAAGTACTACTAAGCAAGACATAAAACAATAGGACAAAATACATAAGGATTTTTAAACTTAATTTAGAAAAGAACATATAAGCATCCACAGTGTCTATGCAAATGACTATGCATCTATTTTCGGAGATTGAAATAAATTTTTTATCTTTATTAGTCTGGATTACTTTTTGCAAGCCACATATAAATACCACATGTTGTAATATTCTAAGCATTCATATTTATATAATGGCTAATGTCAGTTCACGATTATGTTTTTCATATGCTAAACATGATTTTGCATTAAGAGCAATTTTGATTAGTAGAAGTCTGCATCTCCAGTTAATGATACAATGCTTTGTGATCACGACAGCTATCACGTATAGTGAATACGAATAAATGCATTGCTCAATTTCTGATGCATGGATATACTTTTATAGAATAGATTATATGACTACCTTTAGTTTTATTTCTCCAAACCTTCCACACTGCATGGCATAACTGCATAGTGAGGTTAATTTTGAATCCTTAAAAGCTTCCTGCACTATGCTAAAGAGCGCTTGTTGAAAAAACAATGATACATTAGTGAAAAATCCCCATATCTGAGGAAATAAGATTAAGAAAATTTCTCAGGCTGTTAAACAGAATGCAGTTATGCTCCCACCTTTTTGGTCTTAATCTCACTGATTACATGTGGACATGTCTGTCCTCTTACCATTCCCCTCTATCCCATCCCAACAGTGCATGTAACCAGCTCTGCATGTAATCAGCTGCCACCACTGCCACTTTTACAAGAGTGGAAGCCTGGGTTTTCATTACCGGTACCTTTTTTCCCTGTTTTCAAAGCATCACAGCAAATCTTTGTGAGCTCCATATTTATATCAGCTATATGCAAATAAGGGATATGTTTTAGGTGAAAATATCAAAAGCTACTCTTTTGCTGTTTGCTCAAAGACAGGATACTTCAGTACAAACACAGCTGTAAGAAAAAGGCTCTCTGTCAACTCTTTCACTTATTTGGATTGTTCTACTTCAAGGCAAAAAAGTTTCATTTTGAAATAGGTATCATAAATTTTGTGAGCATAAAAAAAAAATTGATGCCATGA
Source organism: Buceros rhinoceros silvestris (assembly GCF_000710305.1). Classification (NCBI taxonomy): domain Eukaryota; kingdom Metazoa; phylum Chordata; class Aves; order Bucerotiformes; family Bucerotidae; genus Buceros; species Buceros rhinoceros. The sequence goes on along the minus strand of NW_010391193.1, from coordinate 43,374 downwards.
AAACAACTCCAAATTAATGCATGCATGAGATGTCATGTAAGTATGGTGTATATACAGGAACAAAGACCTCACTAGTATAAATTAAATAATATACACTGCTTTAATATTAAAACAAATTAATCTAAAATAGCATTATTCACTAGAAAGTATTAATGAATTACTGTAAATACGATAATACAGAAGTTTCAGCTTGTGCCAAATTGTTGTGTATACACAGACATCTATGTTGCAGCGTCTTTGAATTTAACAAAACTCCAGTGTTTTAGTAAATTATATTCACAAGAGGATATAATCCAAATGTGAATATTAACATATATTTTGGATACAGCTGACATTATTAAGTATGACTCCAAAAAACCATAGAAAACAATGAAAGCATATCTTATACACTGTGCACCTAAAACTTTCCCTCCAAATTTCAACACTGGTAACTCTAAACCTGCAGAAATAATAAACCCTCCCTCTGCCATCAAAAGAATGACTTTATGAAATTAGCACTTTCTCCTCATTTTCATTAGGTAAATCATTAGCCCATTCTTATCAAATGTACATAAAGCCAATATTAACTTTAGATACATTTGACCCAAGGGCACAAGACACCTACAATTTCCTCAACACAGCGATTGTTTCAATGTTTGATATTCCTTTTAATTTTAATCCTACAACTGAAATTACCTATTCCACCTATCACATTTCCTGCTGGCATTCCACATTCAAATCCTCACTCTACCTTTTTTCCTCACCACACTTCCGTAATCTGTCCTCTCTCTCTACATAGATCTCCCAGACGTACCGTGTTTTAATCATTGCAATACCGTCTGCATTGGATTTACCAACATTATTGTTGCAATTTCAATCCCTGCAGAATTTTAAAGAAACTCCTGTTCCTCAGCTGGATTGATTTCTTAGCTTTCCTTTCCAAAATAATACGGTGATTGCTACTGTTGGTGTTAAAGTATAACTAGAAAAATATAATCTCATCTCCCCATAGGGAAAAACAATCCAATATAACGGATTATTCAAAGAAAGGGAATACTCAGAAGCAGCAGTACTACAGGAGATGTATGTGAGGCTGATGAGGGTCAGTTTTACATACTCAGATAGTGCAACAACAACAAAAAAATCAGTTTCCTGTTCTCACTAAGGTATAATCAAGCAAGAAAAAACCCGATCTGCTCCTGGCCTTCTTTGACATAATTACTACATTAATAAAAGACAACTGGAATTCAGAAAAGATATAGACAGCTGGCAAAAAAGATTAATTCATTATTTATGTGGGAAAATAAGGAGCCTATTCTACCCCAGGTTCTTCATTTGCTTTTGCCAAAAACAGAACAGAAATGCATAGAAGATCCTATCCTTACAGTTCAACCAACGCAACGTTTAGAACTACAATACTATAAAGTATCCTATAGGCCACTAGCTGGTTACCAATCTTGAATCTCTTGCGCTGATCACTACTTCTGCATGGATAAAATTCCGGATGTAAATTAGAACATCCTATGTATACCCTATTTGCTTAAAACAAGGAACTGTGCAGCACAACCAATTGCCATCTTCTAGCAGAAAAGCTGAAATAGAGGAATAACAAAGAACAAATCAAATAAACCACATCTATTAAAAATCTGTCAACATGAAAGAACATAAAAATCAGACAAATTATGCAGATTGTATTTCATAAAGAAAAAGTCTTGCACTTCACCAACCTTATAAAAGGTATAACTTTGCATCCTAAAAGATACGTAAAGATATAAGCAGAAATTATGGTAATGGAACTATGAGGAATTATAAATTGAGTCTATACATCAGGAAAAAAAAGTTAGTGAAATGCATAAGACCGTAGGAAATATACAAAAATGCACCACCTGGAATTTTAGAACTAAACTTAACATATGCTGAGAATTTAATATAGGGGGAAGTGCTCCACTGGTATAGAAATAAATTACACTGTTTAATAAACTATATCCAGTTCTCACATTATTGATTCTGAAACTGTGACGTCAGTTTTTGATTAAAAACAATATCAACTATCACCTAGAGTACCCATCACATGGACAACTAATTTCTGTGTATTCTGGAAAAGTCTTGGAGAGTTGTTATGGCTTTCACAATCCGTCCGTGTTTTCTATCTCCATACTTTTCCTCCCCATTTTCTTCTGCCACCACTTCTTCCAAAGCTTGAGAATACTGCACAGATGCTGGCTGCTACAAAAGTCTTCTTACTTCCCTGGCAAATGCACATCATGAATTACGTATTGTCATGCCACAGATACTTTTATGACATTGTACAAAGACCTGCGGGACATCAAGCCTGGAGATGCCTGGAGTGCTTTTCATTTCAACATTTGTACTGCACTTACTTGAACATCCAAATGAAAGGAGAAAGGAGATATAGACAATAATATCAGAAATATATTCATTATGCATTATTTAAAGGAAAAAATGTAAATATTCAATAATGTAAATTCCTATGAGCTGTTACATGAATTCTATAATAATGCACAGCTAGACTCACATTTGAGTACTACTGGTGCTTGTCAAATTCTAGTTAAAGAACGGATCTTGAAAACAGCTTGCCTTTCTCTGGCTCTTTTAATTCCAGCAAAATAAAATTGATAAGAGCAGAGCAAAAGAGTTCATTTAGCAGCCGTGTACAAAATCAAGTTCTTCACTACATTGTGAAGAATTATCTTTCCTGAATTTTCTTTTTCCATCTTCCCGAAACTAGCAGCCACCTACCTGTTGCTGAACTGGTACTTGCTGTACTACCTGCGTGGGCACTGCTGCCTGGCCAGCCACAGATGTCTGTAAAGTCACAGTCGAACCTGTATCCGACCCAGTCTCTGATGTCTGCATCGTGATTTCTGAATAAAGTTAAGATGTAAAATTAAAAGGTTAGTGCATTAATTTTTTTTTTTGTCATTTACATTAGCACACTAATTTGTTGCTTACGTCTATTTGGATGTTAAAATTAGCTAATACTAATTTTGGTATAAGCAAAAAGGTTTTTCCCCCTACTAACATATGAATTAGTACAAATTGGTTTTAATCTTGCTTTTATCTTTCTTACATTCAAAATGTCTTTTACTTACACAGGTAGAAACATACATCACTACTCTGACTTTTGTCACTATAGGAATGACTCAGAAAAAATAGAAGCAAATCTTCTCTCAGCCTGTAAATAATTGGTCATCATTCAAAACTGTTTTTTCTCTGGCTTACTGAATTCCACTAAAACCTCTATAAATTCAAATTCAAAGTCATACTTCTAGAAGGCCACAGAATGAAGAGCTGTAATCCAGAAAGTAAAGTCTGAAAGGCATTTAATGAGTCACGGTGAAAAAGAAACTCAAATAACCTTCTACAGTAGAAATCGTTAAAGCAACCACTGTAGTTAAAATCTGAAAAGAAACTTTTTGACACTAAAATGACACGGAAATTCATACACAGTAGAAAACTGCCTAAGACGGTGACCCTGACATCTAGAAGGAACAATGGAAATTTGGATAGAAATCAAAGATGGTTCAAGAATCTAGGATAATGCTTTGCAAAGAAAACTTAAGCAGAAAGACAGCCAAGGATGACTTACATCTTCATAAGAAACACAGACTGGGAACTAAGGGATTCCACAGTTCAGCATACCAGAAATGGCAATATAATGGACTGGGTGACAAACCAAAATTACTTCAAAATCAGGAAGTAGACTTCACACACCACACACACACACCATTTTAAGCAGTGGATGATTAATTGGTGAAAATAATAAGCAGATAAGGGATGTTCTTCTTCACTGGTACCTTCAAAACCGAAAACTGTATGGTTCTGTGAAGAATTACAGTAATCAAATACAAAATCCTGTGATCTAAAAAACTTACAGCTGTTAATATCTATTAATCTGTACTAGCTACAGAATACTTTGGCAACTTGAGCACCGATGTGCAAAAAAGGGGTAGAATTATGCGTAACAGAAGAGGTTTATATGAAAAAAAAAATCTACAAATACTTTAAATGCCCTATCCAGGTGATTTTTTAGTTTGACTGAACAGACTCAGATGGCTGACAGGGAAGTAACTAGATTTAATCCTCTTACACACATATGACCCCCAACAAATAACAAGCTCCCTCCCAAAAAAAACCCACAATATTTTTCAACACAAAATCCATAAAAAAGGGTGTCTATTCAGGGACATACCAATATATAGTAGGACGAATCCTTTACTGTACCAAAAAACCCTCAAGAGCATCTCAGAAAATTCAATGTTTTCCTTGCTTGACAACTGCACCAGCTACCACAACAGACCTTCCTTTTCAGTCTGTATTCCACATCAGTTTAAGCTGATTTAAAGCTGGGTTGCTGCAGCTCCTCCTTCTACCTACCTCTGGCTCACTTGGCATTCAAATGCAGTCAATGCAAAGCAGGAAAAAGGTGTATAAATTTGGGATCAGAGCAGGGGACAGGGGCAGGACATTGACAGCTGGGATTACCACTGACTTAAACTGCATGGAATCATGCCTATTGTACCTGACAGATTCGACTGCTTCTTCTGAAATAATCAGAAAGACTGATGAATTATTGATCAAACATATTTGAGATTAATCAATAGACTCTCAGTTACCATGTTGACTGAACCCTCTACGTTTTTCCAGCACACCTGACAAGAATCGGGATATGAAATGAAGAAAGGAATAGAACTTCAGAGATAACTACTGGAATGTTAAAAAATTCTCACAATGAAAATATATGTCCACAAGACAAATATGGAGAAGTTGGAAGCTATTATGCTGCTAAAAACCTACAACCTGTTTGCCATTACTGAAACTTGGTGAAATGAATCCCATAACTGGAGTGTGACTATCGATGGCCACAGGCTGTTCAGAAGGGACAGGAGAGGAAGGAGGGGCAAAGGGGGTTGCCCTCTAAGTCAAGAAATGGACAGGTCGTGAAGAGCCACAACCACTGAAAGCTTAGGGGTAGGAATTAGAGACCGACACACAAAGGAAACCTTGTGGTTGGTGTTTACGACAGGCTGGCCAATCAAGAGGAGCCGACTGACCAAGTCTTCTTACTCCAGGTACAGGAGGCTTTGTGTTCACAGGCTTTCGTCCTGCTGGGGGACTTCAACCACCCCAACATCTGCCAGAAAAGCAGGACAGCGAGCTGTAGGCAACCCAGGAGACTCCTGGAATGCATTGAGGAGAACTTTGTAAGCCAAATAATAGACAGCCCCACTAGAGGAGATGCAATACTGGACCTGATGGTTACCAGTGCAAGGAAGCTCATTGCTGATGTCAAGATTGGAGGCAGCCTGGGCTGCGCTGATCATGCACTAGTGGAGTTCACAGTCCTGAGGGATATGGGTCAGGCCCTAAATTTTAGGAAGCAAACTTCCAGCTGTTGAAGGAGTTAGTCAATAGGACCCCCTGGGGAAACTGCCCTCAGGGACAAGGGAGCATAACAAGGCTGGCAGACCTTTAAGGACACTTTCCATAGACCACAAGAGCTCTTGATCCCCAGGTGTAAGAAATCAGGCAAGGAAGGGAAGAGACTGGCATGGCTGAATCAAGATCGGCTGGTGAAACTAAATGGCAAGAAGGAACTGCACCGGCAGTGGAAGCAGGAACAGGTATCCTGGGAAGTGTATGGGGACACTGCCTAGTTGTGTAGGGATGGGATCAGGAAGGCCAAGTCACAGTTGGAGCTGAGTTTGGCAAAGGTTTGGTAAAGAATAAGAAGGGCTTCTACAGGTATATCAGCCAAAAAAGGAAGGTCAGAGAAAACTTACTTCACTGGCAACCTCTCATCCCACACCTCTCGAGTTGATGGACCACAAGAGAGGGACTGGGGGAGTGAAGTCTCTCTCACTGTAAGAGAAGACAGGTTCACGACATGAACATGAATATACATAAGTCTATGGGACCCAACAAGGTGCCTCCCAGAGTCCTGAGGGAACTGGCTGATGTAGTTGCCAAGACACTCTCCATGGTATTTGAAAGGTCATGGCAGTTAGGTGAAGTTCCTGTTAAGTGGAAAAGGGGAACCCATATTTAAAGGGATAGAAAGGAAGACCCTGAGAACTACTGACCTGTCAGTCTCACCTCTGTGCCTGGGAAGATCATGGAACAGATCCTACCAGAAGCTATGCTAAGAAACTTGGAGGTGATTCAAGACAGCTCTGTCCAGCTCTGGAGTCCTAAGTACAATACATGGACCTGTCGGTGTGTGTCCAGAGGAGGGCTACAAATATGATCAGAGGGTTGGAACAGCTCTCCTACAAGAACAGGCTAAGAGAGTTGGGGTGGTTCAGTCTGGAGAAGAGAAGGCTCCAGAAAGACCTTAATGCAACCTTTCAATACCTAAAGGGGACTTATAAAGAAGATGGGAGCAAACTTTTTAGGAGGGCCTGTTGTGATAGGACAAAGTGTAATAATTTTAAACTACAAGAAGCAAGATTCAGACTAATTGTAAGGAAGAAATTTTTTACAATGAGGGTAGTGAAACACTGGACCAGGTTGCCCAGAGAGGTGGTAGAAGCCTCATCCCTGGAAACATTACAGCTCAGGTTAGACCTTGGGGTTCTGACCAACCGGATCTAGTGAAAGATGTCCCTGTTCACTGCAGGGGGAGTTGGACTAGATGACCTTTAAAGGTCCCTTTGAACCCAGAGTACTCTACCATTCTGTGATTCTATGTCTACTGTAAAATAGTAAATTTTCCTCTTTTTTTTTGCATAGAGAAAATATGCTGCATAAAATCCAGCTTTAAGTTATTTATCACTGAAATCAGCGCCACAGTTCAAGTATTTGTCCATCCTAACTGAAAACCAATAGTTTTTCCTTTAATTTCAATATTAACAAAACCATTCAAAATCCAGTAATAACATCCAGAAAGGAAATCTTCTTTATTTTCCAATAGGCAATCACATTAAAGTTTCTGCAGATACATTATGAAGACATTGTAAGCATCTTCAAGTGCACTAGTTGACACTCATCCATAATGGAAATGTACAAGCTTAAATAAACTGAGACAGAGATTTAGAAAATTATTTTTTGCAAAGGCAAAAAGTGAACTTATACATGGCTAAACATATGGAAATAGTCATAGCAGCGATGATTACAGCTTTTGAAGAGAGACCCAGCCTAGCACAAGAGGATACCAAGTACTTCCTGGGTTTTCCAAAATGTAACATGGCATAGAAAATGGAAACATTCCTAAGGGAATACTAATGAATTTAGTATTTTAAACTTAAACATTGTAACCATTTTCTAAATTTGAGTAATTCATGGTTTAGTCAGTGCAGCACGAAGTCAGTACTATGGAAAAAGAACCTTGTAGAAGATCAACATTGTTAAAGGAAGAAATGCAATGAAACCAGCTTTTAAGGTACATGATGCACGTCAAACTGCATTTAAGTAACTTGTAAATAATGTTTCTCTCAATTAAGTCAGAGATTTTAATAAACAAATCTTCCTATTTAGAAAGCAAAGCCTACTATTATTTAACAAAGACTAATTTCTTCATATTTAAATTACTCAGAAAAAAAAATCCTTTTTTAATTGTTGTTGTCCACAGCCATAGAAGTCATTGGGTAATGCTTCATGCATATGCGTTGAAAAATAAGGAAAAGAAAAAATATGTAGTGGAGATACAGTGCTATTTGGTTAAAACAACAGTTCTGCCAATTAAGAACTTAAAATTTTTCAAAAGCATAAAAATAATCTTACAGGTGTATCTACTCACTTTGGGATTTACCTTCGCCTTAACTCATTAATCATCTGTAGGTTTTTCTCAGCGCATTACCTTTGACCTGGAAAATTTCCTCAAAATTGAAGTTAAACAAGAGCAAGCTTGTCTGAGCAAGGTTGCACTCACTCTTAACATGTAACCCATACAAACACATTGGCAAGCTGGTAGAATAGTGGAAATTAAAAGCTAAACACTGAATAACTTCCTAACCCCCCTCTCTGCTATAAAAGCACTTCCAGTCATTTACATGGGTCACTTTAAGCCACCAACTCCAGCAAATTATCATTTAAGATACTGCAGATCTAAGGAGAAGCAAAAATGAACAGCTGAAAAGAATTAGAAGTCATTATGTTATTCTAGCCCTTAGCTTTAATTGACTACATGTTGTTTTCCTGGTTACAGTGTACAAACACATCAATTACTGCAAGGCAGGAGGAACCCTACCACAGTCAAATACAGTTTTGACTGGGGAGAGACTGTTCCATATTGCCATATGTCTGTTAATTGCTATGTCATATCTCAGGCAGTACTTGATCATCACAGCTGCAATCCAACATGCTCAGGAAACAAGAGCCAGGTACTATCATCTCAGTGAAGAACACAACATGTTCATTTCCTGGCGGCAGTTGTCATTTGTCATGGATTGTGCCTGGCTGACATTGCAGTGAGCCCTTTAAGAAAAGGCAGCAGCTTTACTACAAGAACAGAGGATACTTTGGTTGTAAATCAGCTGTCAGTCACCGCAGAGAAGCTTTGAGATGGGCAGAATGCCAGCCAACAGTTTGCTGAATGGGAATAGTAAAGAATTGGTTATTCTCTGTCCAGTCCTGGAAGTAATGATCTCCAGAGACATACAGGAACACTTGAGAAAGAATCCAGTGTTGGTGGGAGAGAATGCTCAGAGAGAACTGGAGAGACCCCACAGGACCCCATGGCCCAGCCTAGGACTAGCCACCATATAGCTGCCACTGCTATAATGACCCACCAAACTTCAGACTATGTTGTCCATTCCACAGGACAGGGGAGCTGTGTAGTTCATGAACTGCACATACATTTTTGATTAAAATGTTTTGGTGACTGAGTCCATTTCATTTTCACACTGTCACTTCGGTGACAGCCCTATATTTAAGCATACAATCTCATGCGTTTCTCTATCTCAGAAGTGCAATACATTTTTATTAATAATCTGATAGACAGGTTAACTGGTGCCTCTATAGACAGATACATCAGTAGGTTAACTAGGATAACTAAAGCATAGTAATAGAATATAAACTTTGCCATCCGTTTTCCCTAAGCAGAAATAAACCTAATGATTTAATAAAAATTTATTAAGTGTTTAGGTTGCTTACATTATTCTCCTCTAAGTCTCTATCCTAAATAGAATTCTTTCCCATAGCTCACGACACAATATAGATTTTTCCTTGTAGATGCCATACAATGTTTCACAGTCAACCGCTGTCATCTTTGTATTTACTGGAAGTTTTTCTAGCACCATGTTAGTGATGCAGTCAGTGTAACTCTTACATTGCATCAGTACTGAGCAGTTATATGAACATGTTTTTATAATCTAAATAAAGTCTCTCCATTTTTCACTGATACTGCATCTAAGTAAAGGAACTGCATATTATGGCAGAAAAGACTTCATCCTTGCCTAATGGGACTGTCAGGTGTATTACAAGCAACAGATGAATGTTTGACAAAGATCCTTTTTATTCTGGCTAATTAAGCAGTTGGACACACCCATCTGTTAATGGTTTTGCTTTGTACAGCCAGTGCGTTTTTGCATCATGTCAAGGTAACAGGCCATACTCTGAAAGCAGGCTGATTAACCCCTACGAGTGGGACAAGATGGTACCCAAGCCCAAATGCTGAACATGACAAGGTTAGTACTTCTTCAGCCTGATGTGAACAACTCGGGCAAAGCTACTATGATGAAAATTACCCTTTTCCTGTATACTCTATGCAATTTCATATTGTCTGTTAAGTTCCCTGATTATTTTTTAATATTCTCAAATTCTCTGTTGGAATCCTTCTGTTTTCTACACTTTAAATACCAAGACTGAATGGCTTAAGTCTAACTTGATCAATTACGTATCAAAGGAGATAGTTATAACATGTCAGATTGATGATTACTGTTTATTTTGTTCCTGGACTACTTCACCCTGTACTAATTCACATTTTTTAAGCTACCAGGGATCACAAAGTTTTGTTCAGCTACCTATGCTTTATTGTCTACATCAAATAATGTAGCAGGCTTTAATGTAATGCAGAAAATTAAAGCCTGTCATTTACTTTCAAGTGCAGCACAAAATTTCTTTTTTCTTCTCTACAAAACTAAATAAAACATCACAGAAGGTAAAGTGAAATAGATCTCGTGATCGCATGCAGTAATGGCAGACTTTTAGTAGTCAGAATAAAATGCTAATCTTAAGATTTTATCTATTTATAATGATGATTCACCAATATACTCATTAAGAATTTCTGGCAACATGTTTCACAATAAAGTAAAACTTCTAAGAACATGAAGTTTGAACAAGTAATACAGAACGCCTGGTTCCTGAAAAATAGTATAAATAGAAACAAGTTTAGATAACATACTAGAGTTTTAGGCACGCATTCCTTTTCAATTTTTGTATAAACAAAAATTTTATGAATTATTTCCCTCAAACAAGCAATGTTATAAATCTGAAGGAACTCTTTATATGTGTTATATGCTATTCAGGGGGGAAAAGAAGAATACTATAAACGATATTTAGATAGTAATATATTTTCATGTTAGAATACCAGTTTCTTACTAAACATATTTGATTGTTTGCCCTCTCCCAAGCTTCTTAGGAATACCAAAGCAGGCAGCTGATCTGAGGAGTAGTTGCTAAATATTTCAGTTAGCGACGTGAATTTCATTATTACTTTTTCAGCTTTTCACAGATTTATGGGCAGAATAATGATTAACTAAATGTCACTGAATGAAGTTTAAGTCCTTTCTCTGGATTCACACATAATTCCCAGGAGCCAAACCCTACAACAGCAGAATAACAGAAAGGGAAAGTAGAGAGAGATAAACACTGGAAGGGACCAACGCAAGTGGTAATTCCTGGCGACTCCGTCAAAGAAAGCTCTTAAGATCAAAAAGCAATGTCTTGACAATCAGGTTCTTAAGTACATATGAACAGTACTAGTCAACAAGTGTCAGAATGAAATGCCGTATTTCCAGCAGGTCACTAGGTGGGCCTAAACCATGGCACCATGATCACTAGGTGGGACTAAACCATGACACCACGATATAGAATACTGCTCTGAGATTTGAGAATTTTAGTTTACAACACTGTTGACACACTGGAAGTTATTTGGAGAAGAATGTTCTAAACATATCAAGGTTAGGGTCCGGAAAACATGTAACAAAATATTAAGAATTATCCAAAATCTATTCAGTTACTGAATTCAGAAGTTACAGTTGTCTTTTATCTATAGAAATACAAAGGAAAGAGATTTCAACAAGAACATAATGACACTGACACCAATAAATAAAAATATTGGTTTAAAACAAACAAGCAAGTTAAAGCAAATACCTTCCCTACAGATCTGGGAGACATGCAAATAGGCTTGCAACAAAGATATCTGTTGTAATACTGCAGGGATAAGTATAGATAATCTGCTTAAACAAATAATAGACTGCAGAAAACCTCTCCAGTTTTTCCCATTCCTATCTTCCTCAGTCTGCAGTGATATTTTGTGAGAGAAGGATGCACGTCAGACGGGACAGCAGATGAATTAGTGATTGGGACTGGACCTATCTTTCATTGGAGTTTTCCCTCCCTGTAGTGTGAAAGCCTACTTGTGAAACACAACCTTTTATTCTTGCTCCCGCACATGACACTGCTTGCTTTAAAACAGAAAAATGAACCAATCTTATTTGCCTTAGAATTGGAAGTACAGTATTTTGTCCTATCTGCTTGCTTGGTACAGTTTGCGACTATTTGAAGGAAACAAATAACTGTAAAACAGTAAATAGGTGATATCCCTCTAAAAAAACCAGAATGGACCAACACCCTTAAGGTTGCCTTTGGAACAGACTGGTCTTGGCCTATAGAGAAGTGTTTAAATGCCAGCGACACCCCATGGAACCTGGGGAAAGAGGAAAAATGCTGTGTTTCATTCCAGCTTTCTGCATCAAATTGCTTACAAGCCTGGTCATCTTGAACTCATCAGAGACTAAAAACCATCAAAGACTGATGGCCATACCATCAGAGTCAACAATAACCATCAGACTTACTGTACTGTAAACCTATTGCTCAACTACTGTGATTAATGCTTGATTCTTAGCTTTTAAGAGACTAGAGCTACTAATTAGCTAATAGCTCAGCATAAATAAATGCTTCCCTGAAATCTGGAGATTTGGCTGGTATCTCTCACAATATTCCCATTACAGCAGTCCCCAATCATCCAGCAACAGCTGCAACAACTCACACCATAGCTGGAGTCACCTGGAAATCTGCTGGGTATGGTGCCAATGCATTGCAAAATGGAGGGAAAAGCACTGGGAAGGCAAGACAATTCTGAACTACAATGCAACTAAAACAGACAGATGTAAACACGCAGAGAACATGGAAGGAGACAAGGACACATAATTAGTTGTTTCCAGATACAACTTCATCACACTCATCTGCATCTCCTGTCACTCTGCACCTGGCAGCTGCCTAGCCAAACAAGCCTTGCTTATATCTTTCTCCTAATTTACCCTTATATCCTAACATATCCTTACCCTTGCTTATGTTTCTGCTATGTAAACAAATGTATACGGACTTTCAGTAGAAAAAAATAGTTTTATTGTTACACAGCTAATATAATTTCACCCGTATTTAGCACAGCAAACTACTTTCCCGGAGAGAGCAAACAGTTCACACTTTATTTGTAACACAAATCAATACAGAACTTTTTTTGTAATTTTAGGAGGTCAGTGTAACATGAAGAGCTGAAAGTCACAACTGCTCTCAACTGCTGACTCATTTAGCACATAGATATGAACACTATAGGCAGTTCTACTAAGGTTCAATAAAGCATGCAAAAACATTATATGGGAGTCCCTTGGTTGCAAAAGAAAACTTGTCTAACTGTCAGTCCCCACAAAATTAGCTATGTGTTCTAAATAATTTTGTTCAAGTGTTATTGCTTATAGTATATATGCAAATGTAGCTATTATATTTCTATTTTAATATTTGAGATCAATAGACAGATAGCTTACTGATTGCATCATGCCTAGAAAAGTGCTCATTTTTTACATCTGGTGAATAGTAGCTTTCCTTTAATTCTTTGGATTGTGATTAGAGTCTCTATTGCAAAGTAAAAGAAAGTGCCAAGCTACTGAAAGATCTGTTTTCAGCTTTGAGTCAGCATTGACTTGCTACGTTGCATTGTGTTATTCTGAAGTAAACAACACTACCCCCATACCAAATACTGAGTCTTTGTTCTTATTTTCCAAGTGAAAAACTAAACAGTTCCCTGCATTCTGATGTCAAGCAAAGAGAATTCCCTTTCTTATTAAAAAAAAAAAAAAAAACAAACAAAACAAAAACCAACCAAAAAAACCCAAACCACTCTACAGCAATAATTAA
>NW_010391193.1:19846-29972 GCF_000710305.1 Buceros rhinoceros silvestris | reverse complement strand
AAAACCAACCAACAAAACCCAAAACCACTCTACAGCCATAATTAAAACACAGTCAGTGAAAAATGTCAGAATCTAGTATGTTCCCATGTGGTGATAGAGAGTATGTTCCCTATCTTTTAGTGAATCAAAGTAATGACCCAACTACCTCAGTTACTTTGAGAGGGCAGGAGAAAGAAATGTAGTTTAGAAGACACCAAATATAAAATAAGCTCAGTGACAAAAAATGGACAGATTCCTGTTCTGGTTCCAGTTGTATCCATTATATTTTGATAATGTATATGTTTGCAAATAAGCCAAATCTAGAGAGTTTACTCACATTTGAAATATCAGGGCTGTTTAATAATCAAAAGAAACAGCCAGTCATACTTGTTATTTTTTCAAATACTGTATTTAAGCACTTCAGGCAAAACAGAAATTTCCTTATGAGCTGCCAGTTACACAAACCTAGAACACCAGGATGATCTGCACACATCGCACCCGGCAAGAAAATACACTAAGAAAACGCTAATGAAAATTTCTTCCCTTCTTTTAATTTATTTACTAGCAGATACAATAATATCCCTATCTGAGTCTGGTGATAATTTACAAGAATTGGTGGGGCTTTTGCCCTTCTCATATTTCCTCGGACTTTCTCAAGATACTACAGTTCCTGGACAATAGTTCTCTGCCCTGCAAAAGATTACCTGCACATCACTCCTGTCTAACTTAAACCTTTAAAAACACAGTAGGTTTTGTGCTTTGAAAAAAAAAAAAAATCCATTTTATATTTTCCTTCTTGTATCTGACGTGTGTCTGAAATGTGCTGCATCTGACACCAACACAAATAATTCAGCATTTGTACAGTCTTTGTCTACAGATGGTACACATAAACTATTATGCAATTATCACCTAACCAGATACAGCACATGAAGACGAAAGAAGGTGTCTGAAGAATTCAGTGCAATGTGTATGTGTCAAAGTTAAAATATTTCACTTGGGTTTTGCTGCAGGACCATAAATGTGTTTTAAAATATAAATAAACTGCATCTATTTTACATATAATATATACATTCAGTTGTTACACAGAATGTTAAAGTATAAAAAAACAACAGGAAGTTCTGTGCAGAAATAATATGTTCCTGAACAACAGGACAGACAAAATAAAAAGGAACATTTATATATGTGTACCAAATAACCTAAAAAAAAAAATTATGAAGTTATTTTAAAAGTTTCTTCCTCCAACTAAGTTAGTACAAATTCTAAGATAATACAGATGTTCCTAACAGAACCATCTCCCACCTATAGAACACTGAGTATTTAAACTTAACATTGGTAGAGTTGGGTGCCACATAACCTGGGGTCTTACCACGCAAAAAGTTGAAACTACTGACAAGTATGTGCATATGCATCACGGATTCCACCCTGAGTTTATGGAACACCCCAGCCTAAGCCTCTTGAAAGAAACTAGCTTCTATCTTGTAACAAAAATCCTCAGCTGCATTACATTATGTATCGAGGACAGGCCATGGAAGGTGAACCTTGCCCTCAACTCAACACTGGTGAAGTCACAATTGGAGTGCTGTGTCCAGTTCTGGTCTCTTGTATTGAGTTTATATGGCAAGGTTTTGGAGCAGGGAAGTTACAGAGGTGGCTTCTGTCAGAAGATGCCAGAACCACCTCCCCACTTCCAGTTGGCTCCAAGACGGACCCACCATTGGCCAAAGCTGAGCTAATCAGCAATGGTGGTAGCACCTCTGTGATAACATATTCAAGAAAGGGTAAAAAGAAGCTACGCAACAAAAGGATCTGAGAGAGAGGAGTGAGAAAACATGAGAGAAATAATTCTGCAGAAACCACAGTCAGTGAAGAAGGGGGAGGAGATGTTCCAAGCACTGGAGCAGAGATTCCCCTGCAGCCCGTGAAGGTCATATCCCTCAGATATAGAGGAGATAGCCTTTCTGCAGTCAAGCGCAGTAGGTTCTCACTGAATATCAGGAAACATGTTTTTTACCATGAAGCTGAAAAAACACTGATACAGCTTGTGGCATCTCAATCACTACGTATCTTCAAAAGCCATCTGGACATGGACCTGGGCAACTGACTCTAGGTGTCTGTGTTTGAGCACAGGCATTGGAAGAGATGGCTTCCAGAGGTCCCTTCCCACTTCTGGGGCTTTTCCACCACAGAGAAGGGGTGAGTCTTTCTCCTCTGACAGCTCTCAGAGAAGCCAAGACAGGGTGCTTCACTGACTACGGAGGTCACCAGAGCTTCCCATCTGCATTGCTGCACTGCCCACTGCTGGGCCCTTTTGCTTACGGGCAACAGCCTCTCACCACAGGATATGATGAGCCTGAGGTTAACACCTGCCCAAAAGGCCAACAAAAGATGGCCAGTCTCATGCGAAGGAGGGGCTTTTCCCTTTCAGATTATTTGCTGTCCTTGCCAGGTGATGGCTGAGGCACAGCTCCAGAGACTCCTGTGATGTCACTAGAGGGCATTTGTGGTGGCCCCAGCAAGGTTGCAACCACAGTGTGCAACCTGCAGCAAGACTGTGGACCTCCATCTGGAGTGTTGCTTTGTGCAAGTGTGAGTGCTGTGGTGGCTGTCCCAGGGCTGTGAGCTTGAGGAGGGTGCTCGGGCCCTTGGCACCACTGAAGGCTCACAGCCAATTCCTCTGCCTTTCCTTACCACCTCCTGCAGATACCCTGCAGTGAGGGCAGATAATGACTACCAGGAGTACGTGGTCGGCTCATCCAGCCACCAGGTGAGGACTGCAGCCAGGCAGAGGGCATAGAGCAGATGCTTACAGTGGTGCTACCACCTACATCCAAGGCCAAACAACAAGAAGCCTGCTGCTAGGAGAAGGGGGCTGGCAGGGACACGCTGAGCCATGCAGCTGGGGAGCACTCCAATGGCTCCTCTCGGCAGGCTGCAGGGATGTGCCTGGCCAACCCAGCAGATGGACTCATCCTCTGCTATGACCTGCTGTCACTGCAAGCAAGACTAACTAGCCTCATGGAAATCACATAAAGATCAAAATGCTTTTCAGAGCATGTGTCTTTCAAAACCAATTGGTCCCCTATATGTGAACACACTAAACTTGTTTTGGGGGCAGGTGTAATTTTATCTCGTCATCTGAAGATGTTAGATTTGCACCATTACATAAATAAATCCTTGGTGCTTACCATGCCAAGAGCAACAGAATGTAAAAAGATCACCTTATGCAGCATAACTCTGCACCTGTCCACTTGTGCAGACAGCAATGCCTTTGAACTGCGACACAGCACAAAGCCTCAAAGCTGCCCCACTAATGAGCAATGCATGGCCATCCTGGCAGGCAATTTGGTGACAGATGTGAGGTTCCAGGATCAGGCTCCCCTTTGCACATGGCTCGGGATGCACTGGGGCCTCTTAGTGGGCTATCTATGAGAATAGGCCAGCAGCCACTGGCCATGTACCCACTTGATCATGCCCTCTTCCCACTCTGCCCTCCTCATCCTCTTATACCTCCCTCCACCCCAAACACCCCAGTATTTGTTCATTGGTCTTGTGAAGTGGTGGGGCCCGCTCTATTTTATGCTGTTATTTACATCACCTTCCGGTCCAAAAGAAACAAGCAGCCAACCAGAACATATGCTGAGGTCACATGCCTTTGATGCTGTCAGTGCTGGCAGCCAGTTGCAGGGCAATATTTAAGCACATGGGTTACAAGACGGCCACAGACGATGGCTTCCTGTCATAAGATAATGGACAAAGCAAAGAGGTGGCCCTGCCTCTGTACTGGAAGGGGACCTCCAGTTCCATCCTGCTGTTGGCAAAGCACTGGGGGAGGTTGCTCCAGCCAGGGTGCTCTCTGCATGTGTAGGGAGACACTGATGACAAAACAGTGGCTCTCAGAGGCAATACAGAGGGGTAAAGTAAAACGACATGATCATTTTTAGAGGGCATATTAATCTTTGGTATGAATTTCAGTCTGCCTTCTGAAAAGAATCTTCCATGGTCTCCAGATACTGAAACAAATTGCATTTAATCACAATCTTTCTTTCTTAAACACAAATGTTCCTTGCCTTGTATTAGAGTACGGTATGCAGATAACTTACACAGTGTAAAAAGCAATCACAGACAGATATTGTTGTCTTCTGTTTTAGCAATTTTCCAAGAACTGCTAACAAGTTTTTGAGTATATCAAAGCAAGAAGAGAAAAAAAAAAAAAGATAGTGACCAAGTAGGTTAAGTATCCAAGGAGAAGTAGGGAAGTATCCAAGTAGTACACAAAAATGCAAAAGTAGAATCTGACACACATCAAACTATCAAACTATAAATTAAATGGTTATTGTTACTGCACTCTGCAATAAACATTAGATATAAATGTATTCAGGAGTTAACATATTGCATCAAAGTTACAACATATTAAAATTTCATACTTCCAACTCGAGAGTTCTTGTCTAACTTTTGTATGAAGAACTCTATGTATCTATATGATAAGCAAATTATTAAAAACTTTCATTGTGTACTAGTTTATGATAAGCAGTACATTATTTGAAGAATTACTATATTAGAGCCAGAAAGCAGACTAAGAGAATGAAAGGAGAAGGTAAATAACTAACAACACACGCAGACTCTGAAACCAGCAAGTCACAACTGATACTCTGCAGCATGTCTCAGGTACTAGAGAACACAAAGTGAATTTTACTCTGATACTTCCAGCTAGTACAGGAAGCACAAAACCACAATAAAATGTGGTTAAAATGTTTTAAGAGCTGATTCTATAACCACGTTTCTCAGATGTTTGGTCACTACTAGCAATTCACTGAGACTGGGCTCTTCTAAAACCTTATATCCCATCCCCCATTTGCAGTTCACTCCAACATGACGTAATGAGAGCTTCAACATAAGAAATAGGAAAGAAAGTTTAGAAAGATTTATGCAATTCCATTCAGTTTAAGTAAACGTGAAATTTAGCCAATAAATTAATAATAAAATTAGAAGCAAAGGGAAATACACTGCTATTGATGAGAGCATAAACAAGGAAAGTGAAAGTTAATGTAAGGATTATGTTTAATCTGATTAGGAAATGGATTTGGACAATTACAATCTCGTGTGTCAAAAGTCAAAGACTTAGGACCGTCCCCTCCTTTCCAGCACAAAATGGAAGTAGTGTTACTTTGGCGAAACGCTTCAAACTTGGCACCATCATGTCACCAAAAACACAGCAGCATTGCCATCATTACAGGAAAAGAAAAAAGATTGCTAAAATATGAGATTGGTGAAAAGTGAGCAATGAAGATTATAAAGTTGTTTCAACAATTGTGTTGCATATGTAAAAAAGAAAATGTGTTTGGATCAAAAGCATGACAGATTAAGAACTGCTATGAACAAAAAAGTCTCAGGCACTTAAGAGAGACAAATATTACTGGAGAAGTTTATGGTAAGAGTCTAATTTTTGAGTTGTAGCTCAGAAACTTTTGTTACAAATTGCAGGTAAGGTTCAGATACTCATGGGTATTATAACTGCCATGTTTCTTTACTAAGTAGTCCTAAATCTGCTTGAAGTGCCTCATGCTACAGTCCCTAAGTAGTCATGGTGTATACTCTTTTATGCCGCTGGAGGTTAATTCCTTTTCATTAGCAGAATCAGCCTAACCCATGATGTATAAATTTAATAGAGATGCCTGTCATGTAATCCTTATGAACCAGTCACTGAACCAGTGAAGAAGAATCTGCTGTCAGTAACAGGCATTTTGTGTAAGCATACAGACGCTACTGTAAGGCCTGAGAGAGAATCTTGCACCACTATCTCCTGTGACTACAAAGTGTGCATCTTCAAGTGTGCAAAGTTCTGAAAGGTGTATTTGGTGGTACATGTTTCAAAAGAAGAGCTCTGAATGGACTTCAACAAGAGAAGGTTGTCATCAATGGCACGAAGTCCAGCTGGAAGCCAGTCATTAGTTAAGTACCTGCAAGGATTGATACTGGGTACAGTACTGTTTAACACCTTCATTAATGATCTAGCTGGCGGAACAGAACGCACCTCTGCAATTTTGCAGGTGATTTAAAACTGCAAGGACTGGTTTACAGATAGTTGTTAATAGCGTCTAAAATCCATGACACAATCAATCTGTTTTTGAATGACTTTTAAAATTTACATTTTTGCATTGATAAGGATTAAACTTTGTGATATAAATGGGTAAGATTTAAAAAAAAAAAACTAACATGAGTTCTAGAACATTTTGTGGAGACTGACATATTCTAAATAATTTTAGCCTTCAATTTGGCCTCATTTCTTCTCTGCTGATTAGAATATTGTCAATTCTGTACCAATGTATTATTTTACTCAAATGGAAGCTCTTCAATCTGATTGGAAAAAAATCCCGTGGAATAAGCACTGAAAAAGGAAAAGATGGTGAGTCAAGACTTGTATCTCTTAAAATCCTAGCCATTTCCTTCTAAATTCAGCAATGTATGCGAGATGCTAAATCATAATATGAAATTTTGTCAAGTGTATTGACAAACTTAAAAACCCCCACACTTCAGGGGAAAAAAAAATTAAGCTACTTAAAAACTCTGACTAAGGATTAGCTAAGAGGAATTCCTAAATACCTCTGGGTATGCAGGCCTAAACAATTTGTTAAGGACAACATGGAGCATCAGCAACACAGAGAACAGACTGCAAGTTTCTAAACTAACACCCTTATTTCTGGATCTTCTTTTGTCTTCACATATCAGAGTTAAACTTACAATTTACAAAGTACATTAATGTAAACCATAACCATCTTTCACAAAATGAAACCACGTCTTAAATTATTTTGTATCAAATTGGTTTGGTTTTTTTTTAATATATCACCTTACATCCCTGTTTCGTCATTTGAGAACCCAAGCAACCCAGGCAACAATTGCTCCCGGAGCAGTTTTATCCCCTCCAGAAGGAAAATAAAACAAACTAAAGTGCTTGAGGTGGGAAATGAATGCAGGGCTTAACATGCCACTTATGGCCGTGGGCAAAAACACGGGCTCAACTAGAGGGGAACAAAATTTATTTAATTCAAAACAACGAAAACCACGAACCATCAATTAAATTAGGGTAAGACAGAGAGAAAGAGAGAACAATGAGTTCTTAAACACATATATACATACACCTTCCCTCCACTCCTACTACCACCCTAATCCTTCATGCACACATGGCACCAGAGGTGTGTGGAGGGGAATACAGGAGAAAGAGGGGCTCAGTCCTTTTAACATCTGCCATGGAGGTCCAGGCGGCTCTGTGGGACAAACTTCCTCTGTACTCATGGCCCTCTCAACCCACAGGAGGCAGCTTGGCACAGCGACCTCCATTCCATGTGGGGGGGATGTCCATTTTCCAGGCCTACTTCCCCAGAGCTGTGCCAGTGTGGTTCCAAAGGCAAAAGTCACCGTCTTACCAGCAGGTATCCGAGCCCCCACATTTCAGCAGTGCCTCCATTCTTTGCTCTTAACCCGTCTTCTCTTCCTCTGCTGTTGATCAATCATTTCTCAGTACAGGGCAGGGGAGGGGTCCCAGGTCCCTGCATCCCAGTCCCTCTTCTCTTCCCCCACCAGTGATCATTAAAAGTCTACTTGCCATACGCAAGACCTTTACTGTCCCAGCATATACTTAGAGCAAACTTCTTGTTGCCAAGGTGACTGCTCAGTGGTCCTCTCTTCTCTTTCATCCTTTCCCTTCCAAACAAAAGGGCGGGCCAAGAAAAGAGCATTCTCCCCTTCCTATTTATAGGATTATTTGAAGAGGCGTTGATTGACATGGTATTTCACAACACAAGTTACAGGGGCCTGTAGCCCCTTCACCCCACTACCTAACCACACCAAAACAAATGGCAAACGTCCTTTCACACCCAGACAAGGGTGGGGGGGACAGCCTCCCTTGCCCTGGATCCAAAATCCTAAACCACAACACCCTGTGCCTTCCGAAGTACATACATGGATTAGTTTTGACATTAGTTGGTTTCTTTCAAATGGGGTATAAATGTTATTTTAGAGTGAAAAAATACATATTCCTTTCTCTGTAATTTCAATTACTGCTAGTGTTGGCAAGTTCCTAAAAAGAACTCGTTTTCAAAGCAATATTTTAACCATTGTTGATTCCATACTAAAAGCAATCAAAGTGGTAATCACTTTTCAAAATTAACTTCTGAAGTATGAAGTGTCAAGGATTTTCTATTTAGGACATGTTTTAGACTCTGCGACACAGCATTTTCTTGTAGAGGAACGTATCTGACAGTCATTCCTTCTCTTGCAACACAAATACATTTTGCAGCTTTTACTTGTCACTCCTGTTACATATAATGTAGGCAGCTTAGCACTAAAACAACTTACGAAACTGCACATGTTAAATACCTAAATTATGATGATGATGACAGAAAAGGCAACAAATGTCTTACGGCTCCATTTGTTTTCTTTGTTAAGGAAGAAAAAGCTAATTATTTGTAGCTGTCAACCATGAAGACCTCGACTTAAAGCCAATGTAAACCTTGGATGAGCAAAAATATTTTTCACATTGACACTCCAGTTCCCTCCCTCTTTCTGGAAAGCAAGCTTTTAGTATAAAACAGTAAGTTTCTAGACAAGACTCAACAAAGACACACTGGGCATCAAAACTAAGGATTTCATTTTTCATGAACAATTCCCTATTTTTTTTAAAGGATGCATATGCCATATAAAATGAGAATATTCATTTTTTCATTATCACATCTAGAATTTTGACAGTTGCAAAGAATCTCCATGTATAAAAAAAATTTCAAAAATCACAGAAAGAGTTGTGGTTGCAAATTTAAACTTCATGTGGCACTGTTCAATTTTTAGTTTGGAAAGGTTAGTTATCTCACAAAAAATGGAAAATACTACATTTTATATTTCACTTCAAACTTCAAAGAGAAACTTGAAGTCTTGTTAAGTTAAATTTATGTAGAATACTTCCTTTAAAGATGCTCACCCAAGGTGCAAGGTGTTAAAACTCTCTTCTTTTACTGTCTTCTATTACTATTTCTTATCTGCGAAAGTATAAGGGGACAAAGTAGGAACGGGAAGAAAGCAAGGTGGGAGGAAGAACAAAAAGTATACTTACTTTTCTCACTTTTCTAACTGGTTAAACCATGGAAGTTGCTACATTTAGAGCTTTCAGGAAACCTTATTTATTTTTTCCCTATTTGTCAAAACGAAAGAATGGCTATAAATTCTCCATGACATTTCTCCATTCAAAGTCGGACCAATCGTCCTCACCTTCCCTCCATCTGTTTCCACATGCTCACTGATATCCCCATACAAAACTTGATTTTCCAGCAAGATCTTCCTTTTCAAACCATTTTCACAGTCAGTCAACAATCCACTGAGGAAGTTGTCCAAGTACAGGACAACAAATGAACTGACATTATTTGTCAGATAATATTCTGAAAATTCAACCATTTGGCCACTTTTAAACCTTTGTTCTTAAGTTAACACCATTTGCTACTAAGTCAGCTGAAGAAAAAACATGTTGCTAGAATCGCTTGAAACTCCAGCCACTGATACTTGCGTATTATTTCAGATGTAGGGAACATGGCACAAACAAAAAATACAGCAAACTTCCTCAATTCCATCCTTAAAAAGCCCCCATCTGGCAAACATTTTTTACTACAGTCAAGAAATGCTGACTAAAGGTATTTTGATTGACACTTTCATGCTAAAATAATAATCATTTATTCTACACATTTTTTCATCAGCTAATCAGCAACAGTCCAGAAACCTCACAATTGGAGAGCTATCCTTCCAGTGACAGACACAGAGATACCAAAGTCAAATCTGTTGTAACACCAAGTGTGTGAAGAATTCTTAAACCTTTGAATTTCATCAATGAAGAAATATAAAAACTTGATGTACCCAGGCAAAAAAAATTTATGAGGATCTAAAATTAACAACTAGATCACTATAAAATATATTGTAGATTAGTTTACATCAGGAGAGAGCAGGTTAACTTGCAAGTGTAATAGACTCAGGAGTTCCAGTGGAACATATACTGAAATAAAACTTCAATGCTTTTGCATGACAATAACTTGATTCCAGACCAGATAGCTGAAAATAAACACCCATGCTTTTTCAGCCCTCATAATTTTGAAGCTGACTGGATTAATTCCTG
>NW_010391193.1:13633-19779 GCF_000710305.1 Buceros rhinoceros silvestris | reverse complement strand
GAGCCCTCAGTCTTCATGGGAATCAAGAAGAAAACATATTAAAATGTTTTAATTCTACAGGGGATGAAAGGGAGGCAAATAGTATAAGCAAATTACTTTTCCTTAGCCAAGAAATTTATAACTGCAGAATATATGCAGTCAAAAGTCAAATTTCATTTCCGTATTATTTTTACATATTCTTCTGGTAAAATAAGGATACCTTATTCAAAGATTTCTTCTTGGTTTGCTTTATAAGAAGTTACAGCAACATTATTATTATAATAAATTAATTGAACTACATAATTCTGCTGTCTTGAAGTGTATATTTTAAGAACAATAATTACCAATTATGTGTTTTTCTCTTATTGATCTGCTTACAAAAATTCAGAAAGGGTTAGAGATGAGGTCAATAGAAACTGATCAGCTTCCCAAGACAGTTAATGCAAGGCTTATAATAGTAGGAGAGTTTTGTTATACTGCAGCTCTGAAAACAGAAATGAGTAGAAAACAACTGCAGAAAAATCCAAGTAAGAAAGAACATAGCTATTCTTTTCCAGGAAATAAGAGGAAGAATTTGTTCTAGAAATAAATTGAATTGGCCCACATGGTGGCAGAAAAGACAAACACACACATACATACACACACAAAAAAAGGAAATCCGAGAAAAATTTCTGAATTATTCAAAGAAAAATATCTAACTTTAGCATCACTTCATCTAGTAGCCTGGCCAAAAAAAAAAAAAAAAAAAATGGTTAGGGATAAAAATGATGTAAGGTATCAATTCTATTCATATGGTTTACTTACACATTAAATATAGTCTGTAGAACAAGATAGGTAGTATATTATAATGTGGTAACTGCACAATTTAAGAATATTCCTATACAGTTCCTACACAGAAATCCAGAAATGCTGCACAGCTGTTTCCAGAATTGTGTTCTGACTTTACCCTCACAATAAAAACACTCATTCCTAAGCTCTAGGGTTTCTGATAAGATTTCCAATAGTGAATGCTGTATAGTTTTAATTCTAGTGTTAGCACTGGTATAGTGGTATTCCAGTTGAGCCAAAAAAAAAAAAATCAGGATCAGGTTCTAAACATTTCCAAGCAAAGTCAAAAAAAACCCAAAATAACATTGAACTTAACATTTCCTAACTGAAATGTCCGTCGCCACTATCCTGATATAACTGCAGAAGCAGAACAAAGAAAGCAAAAGTTACTCAGTCAAGAATCCCTAACCAGTTTATAGCATAAAAGCTCAAAAGAACTCCCCGAAACCTTAAACATCAAATGCACCAAAATGTAATAGGCTAGTGGAGGAATATTTCACTTGAGAATAGGCTGACAGACCAATCCTTATTTCTAAGGCTAGCACCTGTTAGAAAAACTACACACACCTAGCAGTTTTTAATTCCAAAGGCATGCCTACCAAACAACTAATTTCTTTCCCACTATTACTGATAGAGACAGACTGATACCTATGCAGAATTCGAAGCCACATGACAAATACTTATTTAACTTGGATTGTTTCATTGATTTTTCTTGTGGCAGCATGCAGAAATTTCTTTAAAACATGAAACATTTTATATTAATGAAATATGATAGAAGATTAATTTTAAAAAAATAATTGCTGTTATGCTCTTTCTTACCTACATACCATTTTAAATGCTTTTGAGTAGATAACTCTCTCAGGCTAGATCACATTGATAAATCAAATATCTGGATATCAAGAAACACTACTAGACTAAATGTAACCCTAAATTGACTAAGCACATGTAAAACTTATTTCTTAAGATTCAGTTAATGGAGATGTTAATAGGTCAGCTCCAATAGTATTACTGAAGACAAGGTGGTAAACTGATTTAGCTTTCCCTCTATTATGTTACAATCAGAGACAAAGATGAATTTCAAAAATTTCATTAATTATGCTAGCTTCTGAAATTTAATTATGAATAGGTGAATTACAGAAACCTAAATACACTAAGAATGTAGCTAAGCTGCAGCTAATCCTGGAAGTTCTAGTCCATGGAAACTGTATTTTGGCTGCTTACTGACCATTTTAGGACAAGCTGTGATGGCTTATTATGCTATTTCAGTAGATTTGCTGATTTCAACAACTGCAAGATTAATTCAGAAGGGTTGCGATGTGCAACATGATAAATACCTAAATAATGAATAAATATTTAGGTTATTTTTAACCAATTTATTTAGAATGCAACTGGTATAATAACCCATTTGCTTTTCTCATCACTTTTTAGAAAGTTTAGAATTCAACCCTCTGACAGGTGATACAAAAGAGATTATATCAGAGTATCAAATTCTGAACTAACAGCAGAAGGGAGTCCCTGCAGCTGTAGGCTCTTATACACAACAGTGACCATAACTCCATGAACTATTTAATGGTTTACATAACTGACTTAAGGGTAGAAAAGGAATTCTAAATATATCCATTAGACAACGTATTTCATTCACTATTGTCAAGGGTTAAGGCTGGGCCTGCCACTAGATGAATGACAGACACTCTATTAACTGCCCTCCCTTCCCAAAGGGGAATAGAAAGGGAGTAAGGGAGAGAGACTTGTGGATTGGAAAAGAAAACTAAAAGTGCTTCAATGAAACAGTGATAAAATGAAATATACATAAAAATATACAAAACCAGTATCAAACCCAACACTCCCCACGACCACCACGTGCACCCCCATACCCCCCACTCCCACAGCAAGTACATGACCATCACCACTGCTACTGCGGGCAAGCACTGGGGAAGGCTCAGACTGGACTCAGCAGCAGACAGCAACCAGACTCAGGAGCTGGATTCTGGCACTGGATTCCAGAATGCACAGATTGGGATCAAAGGCAGAACAGATGGAGTCCTCCTCAGACACTGGCCACTGAAGAGAGCTTGACCCGTGTGATCCCTCAGCTTTATACCGAATACGACGTCTATGGGATGGAATACCTTGCTGGGAATCCCTGGCTGGTCAGTGAAGGGTCGCCTTTCCTGTCCGCTCCGCAGGGGCAGCCTCTCACTTACTGCACCCTCAACATGGCACACAGGATTTAGCAGTGACTTTGGTCTTCAGAGCAGGAAGTATAAGGATTGGTCTCTGCAGACCAGTAGTAACTGTAACCATCAAGCGTTATCGCTTCCAGAAGAAAACGCAGTCTGCAAAAATATGCTGTTAACTTCAGAAGGTGCCGTTACTGAGAAGAGACTGAGCTGAAAGTGAAATCACTGAACACAATTAATTCTGTTCTAACTCAAATCAGAACAGCTAGGCTCGAAAGACCAAAATAACTCTCAAAAGAGTTCTGGTTGATGCAGTGAAGATCCTTGCCTAAGAGCTGGGATCTTTAAATTGAGTACCCTGCTTTCCCACATTCCTTTTCATGATCTTCAGTATGTCACTTCGCCTACCTAAGTTTCAGCCTTCCCATCTCTGAAACGGAAAAAGTTGTATTTTCCTGTCTCACAGCCATGTCAGAAGAGGAAATAGACTGACATCTCTGATCCACAAGATCCAGTAGTAAAGAAATGGCAGTATACAGCACAGAGCAGATTACTCTCAGGTTTGAAGGACTGAAACTGTTGACTGGAGCAATGGAATCCGGACAGATATTTCCTATTGAAATATGCTCTGGTTAATGCTTGTGACCAAAAAATCAATTCAAGTACCTCATCATTTAAATTCAAATAGGCCCATATGAATACAAGGCATTGATAGTAATTATATAATCTGTAAAATTTAATTTCTAATTTAAAAGCAAATCGCCAAGAGGAATAAGCTAATTGCTGATCAGCAGATCACTTAGATATGCAGTGAAAAAGCTTCAAGCATGTTGACAAGTACAGAGATCTTTTTTGTCAAAACAGCACAAATGAAAAGCAAAGAATTGTTCTGCACAACTTACATCTAGGCTGTCGCTGTGCTCTTCTTTGACTCTGGCATTTAACCAGATTTAGCTTAATAGGTTTAAAATCAATTAAGTTATTTAACTGATTAAACTAATGAAATCCAACCCACTGGAATTGTGGACAATAGAACTGTGGACAATTCTATTGCTTTGTTTACTTCCTTAAATTTACTTCCTAGTATTTTACTAGCAGAGTCTAAACTATCATAAAGCAGCTTTAATAAACCAGAACCAAAAAGCAAAACAGCTCTGAAAGCATTCTAAATAAATCATATCATGTGGCATTCACAATGAACCTCAATTTTCTGCAACTTTGATAAATTAATAGCTCAATTATCCAGTGCTAGAACAGCATGGAAGAAAATCAAACAGAGAAACAGTCAAGATTACCATACTTCTCTTTAATCAGTGTGATACCAGAAAAGTATATATGATTCTAAGCAGAAGCAAACACTAGATGGGTATCTATTAATGGGGAAAAAAAAGGTTTAATAAAATGAAAACATGTGAAAGAAGATGTAGTTATTTTTAATCACAATATACACAAAACCAATTACGTGTCTGTGATAATATCAACAGCAGCATTAATCAAAAGTGCAGTTAACATGCATATCCCCACCCCCCACACTGCATTTTTGTGAACTGACCAACCTGAAGATGCAGTCAAAATTGTAAGTTAGTGTTTTATAACAACTGCAGCTGTATGACATTACGTACCTAAACCAAACACTTACACAGGAGTCTTAGATGCACTAGAGAGTATACTCCAAAACTATAGTTTTTGTTTATGAAAACAGCTTCTAGTTTTCAACATTGTGAAGGTAATTTTGCAATGTGAAAACTGTGTATTTATCAAAGATGGCATACAGCATTTGACACAGATTTGAGATGTAAGCACCCAGTTCAACAGTTTCTCAGATTAATTCATCATTTTGCTGTGACTGCATGCTTGTCTTCACCCCCTACCCCATTCTCCAGTCTTCAGGCCATACCAAGATTTCTTTCAACTGCCTCATGCTTTCCCACTACATGGTAATGGGATGGCATGTGCTGTTCAACTATCCAGACATCAGGCAAGTCTGGACTGCAACAAAACCAATATATTCAATCTTACTGTCAGGAAGCATGTGAATGAAAAGCACAGACTCTGTTGGTCTTGACATATTCAAGAATTAGTCAGAAAAGGCAATGAAATGGACTAGAAATATTCATTTTCCCTTGTATAAAAGGAAGAATATACTGAGCTAGCTGCCACACCACACCCAACGCCTCGAGGGGAATCAAGTATCTAAAAAAATAATAATTTTTAAAAAGTAGTAAAAATAACCGAAGATTAATTCTTTGTTACTATGTATTTTCACCAATGAGCCAGGACTGTCTGGAGTGGTGGAAATGGAAGAACTACATCACATCTACACCTCAAAGAATCAATCTCCAAAACACAGGGTTGACTTACATGCAACTGGTGGGTAAATTATGCCTTTTGATTGCTGTAAATGCTCTCAAGTGGAACTTCATGCATTTCACATAATGACCCAACTGGCCCCTCAATTCTTTTTGCCAACTGAAATGCAAGTACTTCAAGACTTCAATAGAGACTGATAAGATTCTGGAATGATATAAACAACCCATCCCCAAAGACAAATTACTGTAAAATAAGAAGGTTTTTTTCCTCATATTACTATATCACTATTTCACTAAGAAGCCTCAAAAGTGTTGCTAATGAAAGAGATCAATACGAAGACTCAAATCAGTGCATCTGTTCTAGTATTTCCTCTATAAAGCAGTGTTTATGGACAAGAGCCTGAAAGTTAAGCAGCAGATATAAGAAGTCTTACCCCTTTGGCAAAATTAGCAATCGGTACTGTCTGCCAAATAGCAGTAGACCTGTAGAGCCTAGCAAACCTTAAGAGGAAAACAATTTAAATATTTAGGAAATGGAAGATAAATTACTCTGTGTACACATACATATGTTCATAGACATAATAGCATTCTGCATAATGAAGTATGAAATTCCTCAAAGGTTTCTAATTTTCAAGTAAAAAAAGGTTTATTTATCCTATACAACAATGAACTACTAGTAATTAACTGGAGGAAAGATCTAATTTCAAAGAAAATAGTCACATCTGGCTTAAGTTTATTATCTTCCTTCACTTCTGTCTAGAGTGATATTTAAGAAGAACAAGGACAGTTGGCTGTCCTATTCTAAGCAACTATTTCCTTCTCTCTATCTCATTCCATCCCCATCAGATAG